>NW_011967115.1:91114-191402 GCF_000949405.1 Vollenhovia emeryi | reverse complement strand
CCCTCGACAAGACAAAAGGAAGGCAATGAAAAATATTACACGCTCCCGTATAATATTTAATGTTACACGACGATGCAGAGTGACGCGCGGAACGAACGCGGCAGACGGTGGCGAATTAATTGCGACGCGGTAAACGATTAACTCGTCGGGTAATCAAATAATAAGTAACCGTCGGGTAAACTCACCCGTGATCGCTCCGCCGTCGCCGGATGCCACCCCGGGCCTCCGCCTCCTCTCCGGCTGCTCCTCCTCCTCCTCCTCCGTCGTCGTTGGGACGCTTCCTCCTCGCGGCACTTGCACTTCACTCGCGAAAGGGTTAACCGCGATCGGCGCGCGCGACGAACGCTCCATCGCGTCGCTCGAGAGAGAGAGAGGAAGCGCGAGGGTGAGGCCGTAACGCGCGCAAAACCGGAGCAGAAATCGCAGCGTTGCCACGGCTCTTCGATCGACGAATCATTTCGCGCTGGGTCGCGTCCTCGAGGACCTCGAGTCCCGCGCCGCTCGGCTTCTCCCGCGCGTTCGGGATCGCGACGCTACGCGAAATGCCGTGCACGCGACGAACACTCCACCGCTGCTCAAGCTTTCTCGCGCGTTCAGACCCCAATCGCGGCACTACGCGAGCCCCGCGAATCGCGTCCGCGCGACGTCTCGTCCCGTCTCGGACAGGGACAGGTTAGGTTAGATCGGAACAGCGGGCCGGGAATCGCGGGAGCGGCGGGATTTCGGACACGCCGCGGCCCCAGCTTTGCGCGTCGCGTCGAAGCTGCACTTGTTGCTCCCGTTCGCGCGTTTTCCGGCACTTCGGAGACACACACGGTCGTCGCCCCGCCGGGCGCACGCGCGACCAATTCTTGTCGGAATCGAGAGAGACGCGCGGGGCCTCCATCGGTATCGCCGGCGATGAAGAGTCGCGCCGCGCGATGTCAACGAGACCGCGGACATCGAGACGAAAGTGCCACAACGCGAACCCCCTTACCAGTCGCGCGAAAGCGCGTCGTCCGGCTCGGCGTCGGTCCTCTCTCTCTCTCCGCGTCGGTTGGGCCAGTGACGAAGACCTGCCTCGGCAACTTCACTACGACGCGAGTCGAGCCAACGGTCGGCACGACGCGAGTCAAGCCGTCGGCCGAAACCGCGGGGATGCGCCCGCGGTAATACGCGCACTTTCTCGCGCACACGCATTATTTCCGCGAAACGTACGCGCCGCGAGCGAGCGAAATTACGGCCGCCGGATCGCGTTAGCGTGGACGGACTCGCGCGCGTTCGGGCGCGCGCACGACTCGCGTATTGCCCGGCAGCCGGAAACGAAGAGCGAATCGCAGGGTCGAGTGCGAGGGGCGCAGAGGGGCGGAGCGAGAAGACGCGGATCGTACGTGAGTATCGTCGAGGAATATCGCGAGGGCCGGCGACCCCGCCGCGTCGATCTCGTGTCGTCCGCGCGACGCGGACGAGCCCCGAATGCCGAGCGTCGAGCTATGCGGGCGCGAGCGAGCGAGAGAGAGCGACGGAGAGCGGGAAGCGAGATCGCGGGAAGACGTGTCGCGGCCGCGGCCCGAAGGGTAATAACGGGGCGACGGTACGCGTCGCGTAAACAATTGCCGCCGGCGACCTAAGCGAGAGTAACGAGAGTAACGGCCGCCGCGACCTTGCGCGCGCGAGCCGATGCGTAGCGGGCGGCGTAAACAAGCCGCCTACGGCGGACGTCACGTCGCGTCATTAGGAGCGTTCGCCCCCCGCGCCTAATATCAGACTATCTACTCGCGATCGAGCACTCGGAGGGTACGTTGTGTGCGCGCGCGCGCGTGCCTGCGCGCCTGTGTCTGCGAGGAGCGGAACCGAACAGAGAGAGGTTTCTTTGCATTTAGTATTTCTATTTGTTTGAATAAAATCTGTTTCATTAAAACAACACACGCTTATACGAAGCAGGCCTTCGAGAAGAAGTTGGAGGATCACCTCCAGCTTCTTATTGTTCCTTTGCGATCCTTGCGTTTCCTCACGTTGCGCCTGCGAAAACGTTATCGCGGTGCGCGGCTCGCGATGGCTTCGGTCGCGAAAGAGCGATTCGGCGAGGTATTCAAAAACGTTTGGTTCGCGGTGCAGTCGTTTCGATTAATGTCGCGAGAAAGAGAGGAGAGGAGACGTTGCTTTTCCGTCCCGTGGAATTTATCCCTTTGACGTTGCAGACGTTGTTCGAGCTGATGAATTTTTACTGTGGCTTCCCTGCCGCCGCGGAAACCGGAGACCACGCCTCCGGCATCGCTCCACCTCGAGTCACCTCCGAGGTCCCCGCGAAGATGGAAAAGGCGGCCGATAAAAAACAGGCTACAACGTGGGGCATTACTCCTGATTTCTCCCGAAAATATCCCCCCCCTTCCTCGGAGTAAGGAGGAAAAATATCAAGGAGTCGGAGCGCGCGACGAGAGATAAAGGAGTTCGAACAACGGAAGGGAATTTCAACCGTCAGCTGGAGTGAAAGGAAGAAGACTATTACTGCTGATAGCGATGATCGCAGTGGTACAAGTGAATGTGACGCGGACGGGCAAAAAGGTGAGAGGGAAAGAGGAGAAAAGAAGAGGATACGCGAGGTGGAGAAGTGCGCCAACTTCGCTTTTTGAAATATTCCGATCCGAAGTCCATCGAGAAGAGCGATTGGATACGATGTCAGCGGAAACGGTATCGCGTGGGTCTTCCGCGAGGCGAGCGTGAAAGGGCTCCGTGTCTGATAAATGCGCGCGGGTGGAATTTAGAAAAAAAGAAAGAAGAAACGTAATCGCCGGGCGTTGCAACTTTGAAGTGTAAATTAGCGACACGCGGCGACGAAATGCGAGGGAGCGTGCGGTGAAAATTATGACGTGAAAGTGAAGGAGCGCGTATCTCAGTCGAGCGCTTTATTTTAATGGAGACGGATACGCGCAAAGGGAAATCGATCGGCCGATCGCGGCTTTCGGCGACGTCCATTGTTACGGAACGATCGTTTACCGTGTAAACAGTCACGACGAAGTTTGCCCACCACTCGAACGTTCTTGCGCATTCGTCTATTGCTCGAATGTTGCTCGCATCGTTAAAAAAGAATTAATGTAACGGTACGTTAAATAATTCTCTCAACTAATGATCGCGTATGGACGCGCGCTACAGAATGTTATAAAATAATCCGATGAACACGTTTCTATCATTTTTCACTCGATACCACAATGTATTTGACAAAATTAATCTGTACGTTTTTAAACATTTTAACTAGTATATATAATAATACGTGAAACGCGATAAGTTAATGTATATAAAACGGCGTTTCATCGATTATTCCGTGCATTCTTTCATACAAATAATTCTAATGTATTCTACACCGTAGCAAAAACTTTCCCTCTTTTCACCCGGAGAGAATCACCGGCCACGACAAAATAAAACGGCCGTGTTCTGTAAACTTGATCTAGAACAAATGGAAATTTTTCGGTCGCGGAGTATAATCAGTCGATACATTTGTATAAACTAATATAGAGACCACGGTTCTACTG
Source organism: Vollenhovia emeryi (assembly GCF_000949405.1). Taxonomy (NCBI): domain Eukaryota; kingdom Metazoa; phylum Arthropoda; class Insecta; order Hymenoptera; family Formicidae; genus Vollenhovia; species Vollenhovia emeryi. The sequence continues at coordinate 187,893 of NW_011967115.1, read as the reverse complement.
CATAACGGTAATACGCGCCGCGCTATTTGTACGCGCGCGATAACGTGCAGCGCGCGCTGAAATACCGTAACCCGACTCCCTAACTAAATCCTATCTCTTTATCGTATCTCGTTACAACGCGCGACTCGTTGCGTGTTACGCATTAGAGACGATATTACGATTTAATTACAATACGGGTACCGATGCTGTCCTTTTATCACATCTCGTAAACGGCGTGCCACGGCGTGCGCGCTATAACGCCCGGCGGATATCTCGGAATGGATCTTTTAATCGATACATGCAGTTTGCTGCAATTCCGATGGCAAAGTGGAAGTTGTATAATGAGCCCCGTTAACCATCGGCCGCGCAATCTCTTAATTCTTAATGAATTTTTCCAAAACTTGAAACGTAGCGAAAGAATTTGTGTCGGTTCAACATTGCTCAAGAATAGTTTGGAACTTTTCTATGTTATGCTCGAAGGGGGAAGAGAAAATGTCGAAAGGAGCATCGCAATCGAGTAAATGTTGTAGAATCTTTTATTATTGCTCTTTAATAATATACAAGTAAAGTAATAAAAATATTACTTAACGCTTTCGCATTCAACGCTTAATTCTAACGGGTATTCTATTAAATTAATAATTTTAATCGATCCGATTATGTGTTCTCAGATGCAGGTACGAATGCATACTCTCGCTCTCCCTCTCTGCGGATCTGTAAGCTTTGCAGTGCCAGAGGATCCAGTTTGGGTCAAGTAAGATCAGAGGTAGATTTTGTATTTATTTTCAACGTTTTACATTTGAATTTTAATAGTTTTAAATATATTTTTTTACAATCAGACCAATTCAATGTAAGAATTTAACATTTAACGTACAAAATATATATTTTTTAATATATTACATATAAAATAATAGGCGCGGTTCTTAATTTTTTAAATATATTTTACATGATATTTTATATACATGCAATAGTACTTTATGTTTTGATTATCATAAAAGAAAACTTTCGCTGGTTTAATTTACCTACTTCTAATCGAATGCCATGCGTTTGTTTCAGAATCAGATGCGGAGATGTGTCCAGTCCTGGATATAGGCGATATCGGTGAGTAAAACTTAGAATACCGGTGATGGTTGTTTTCCTGTTGAAATTGCTATTTCTGAAATCAGTGCGATTTTGCGTTAGATTTTTGCATGCATGTGTATTTCTTTATAAGAGGCATCGGACGAAAAAGAGATATAAGTTACGTTTATCTCATTTTTAAAGCAAAAATATTCGCAAAATATAGTTACTTGTAACAAAACTACTTTTTTAGCAACATTTTTATCGATTTGATTAAAATTTGATAGAATGTAGCAGTTTTTAACGATTACTTTGTCACATATTTTCTCTCTCTACAATATTTAGCTCGGCTTCACCAGCGAAACTATATCTTTATTGTCGTTGACTTATATCATACTTTATTCGTTTTCGATGGTTCCAGTTTTACCATCAAGTTTTTACCGATATTGACGTTGATAAGCCTCAAAATAATCTCCTGAATTATAAGTCGTGCTTATTTTGTACGTCCTAGTAGAGTTAAAAATTTTTAGTTTTCTATTTCTTCGTTTCTCGATCTCCAATTTTTTCGCGTCTGCTTCACGCGCGAGAAATCCGCGAATATTTTAGGAAATGTTTTACAGACATCCTAATAATTCTAAATATATCACTTGATTGCAGTTTTACGATTTTTTAATAGTTTTCTCGTTTTCTTGATTTATATTTTGTATCGCAAATTTTTTATCATAAATAGAAGTAAAGATTTACAAAATTAAACTCGTAAGGGATACTTCGATTTTTGCTTGATTATTTTGCTCGCGTGATTAATATTCGTCGCTTATTAATTTCCATTTTGCTATTCATATATATTTACGATTAGACTTGTAAAATAGATGACATAAATTTCATTAAATTAACGACATAGAAAGAATTCAACGATAATGTTAAAAATTTTCCAACAATTTTATTTGCACGTTATTCTTACATAAACGAAATAATTACTGTTTTCTAGAAGTCGTTAATAGTGTTATAATTATTAGGATTGTTAAACTGTTTCCTTTTATTTCGATACTGAAATTGCTTAAACGATATTCGTAAAAGATTTGCAAAATTAAGCCTCGCACGGGTACAGCGAGGCAATGCGATCTTCGCAGGAATTATCGCGAAATAAGGTGATCTGTGCAAGAATACTGGGAAACGATGAATTTAAAATACAATTTATATTAAATAAAAAAGCGCAAAGGTTTCGTTTTTCGATAAGTATACGCTTTAAGTTCAACTTATAAATATTTCACGATTGTTATTTCAAGTATTCGCATATTTTATGTCGCAACGCACATATTTGTTTCAAATTTCGTTGATTGTTGAGGTTTCTTAATCGCAAAAAAACGCTTAGAATGTCGGGCGTTGAACGCCGAGCCCTGTTCCGAGAAATGACGTAGCGCCGTAAACACTTCGGGGGCAAAAACAGCCTAGTCTCATTGTGCCTATCATTCACGCGGCGACAGTCGAACGGATCGGTTAGCGGCCCGCGCCGCTCCATCGTATTATTCTTTATTGATACGCGTTCGCGACAAGCACGAGAAGAAGCCGCGATCGTTATCTGTGAACAAACAGCGATCGAGATCATCGCGTGATCGCTGAATCCTCGCGATTCGCTATCGATGCTTGGTCGGCAAGACAGACATCTCGCGCGATTCACTTGAAATCTGTACATTCAAAAATTAAAGAGCCAGCTAACGTGAAATTACTTCCTTGCGATAACAAGTAACGATAATTGTTTCTTTAAACGATGTTCGTATTCGGATACATCTCGTATCGTCGCGTTGAGTCTTTTGTCGCTTCGAGTATAATTTGTTGGCTGTTTCTAAGTTGAAAGCGCGAAATAACACACAAAATATTTAATCGAGTGCGGTTTGTGTAGTTGCAAAGATTAGTTTCTCTTTCAATCACACAGCCAAGATTGATCTTTGCGAAAGCTTTATCTATAGCACGGAATTTCATAGAATATTTCAGAAATGAGTTCGTAAATTATAAATTATAGATTTCTTGTGTCGTAAGTGAATGCATTACAAGTGAAGTGATCTGAAAAGTGCATTTTAATGGAGACTTTTAGAAATCTCTCTCTTAAGTACTTTTAATTATTACATCTGTGAATAAGTAAATGAGACAATTAGTTGAAATTGCAATTTTCGAATTTCGCGTCGCGAGTGAGTTATGTGTAGTGCAATCAACGAGGAACGACACAGGAAGGCTCTTGGACTATTCCCGGGTACTACTGCAATGGAAGACACATCGATGGACATCGAGTGACACGATGAGTACTGAATTTTAATTATTACATTAGCCTGTTATTTTAACTACATTTTTTATGCATTTCATTGCTGCTCATGCATTATTATTTTCATAATTTCGCATGATCAAATATATTACCAGAAAAAAAGTGGTGTCAGTCATTTAAAATAAGATAATTTAATTATTAAAAATAATAATGGTCTAATTTCCTTGATGGTAATTGCGTAATTAATTACGTCCCTTTTAGAAGCGAATTCGAAGTTTTATCGATCGATGTTTTTAGTTTGTTTTCCGAACACTCAAAAATTGTAATCTCTAATAGATAATTTATATAATTATTTTCAAATATAAGCTATTCAAGAGAAAGTTTTAAGATGAAAGACACGAAGGCAAGAATGACTGATACGCATTAATTAAAATATACGTTGTCATTAGTTTGCTTTTTCTAATTAATGAATGTTAGAAGAATTTTTTTATCGTTTTTACAAAGTATCTTTTTTTCAAACTTTTTATAATATTCAAAGCATATATGAAACTTATAATACGTTCCGACATATAATACTTAAATGCTTACTTATACTTAAGTGTTTTTATATTCTACGATGATATTAAGTAGGTTCTAGAATTTTTTAAATAACAGTTATATTTCTGGTAATATTAGTCGTGTACATACATAGATTTATATACATGTATGTGACACACAGAGAGTGCATAGTGTAGTTAAAAAGAACCGGTTATACTGCATGCGTACACTGAAAAAAATTTCTGGTTGAATATGGACGAATCAGATAATTCCTTTAGGATTTACCAGAATTTCTGTAGGATTACAGGAATTCTGGTAAATCCTAAAGGAATTCTAGTAAATCCTAAAGGAATTATCTGTAGGATTACAGGAATTCTGGTAAATCCTAAAGGAATTCTGGTAAATCCTAAAGGAATTATCTGATTCGTCCATATTCAACCAGAAATTTTTTTCAGTGTAGTAGTCGCTTTTAATAAACGCATTGATTTCCAACAAAAGAAATATATAAATCGTGAACTGTAAAGTTAATATTTTTATATTTTGTGAAGCGTGAAATTTTACTTAGAAAATAATTTTCTACATATTTAATTGGCAAGTGCAATACAAATATGTAAAATTAACTTTCTTGTATCTCCTATTTCGTCTGACATATTTTATTATTGCATTTTACGTTATTATATTCTATAAAATATGTATATGTATACTTAATATGTATGGAACGTTTATATTTATGCAACATTTATGTTTATGCAATTTTTATATATTTCTTTGCAAGTTTAACATTTTTATGTATTCACGCGCACATATACGACAATTTATGTCACACATTTATATTTACTGCATTTTATTTCCACGTATGCTTTTATGCAAATTTTACATTCTGTGATTATAATTATTTTATAATCTTAATCCGAACTTTTTAACGAAAATCTTCGATACCCAACGTAGAAAATTCCATAACAAATCAAACGTCGAAATACGGTTCTAAATAATGTACGCGGTATAAACATTTATTAACTGAATATTCACAAGAGTATCAAAGATCTACAAATACGAATCTTTTTTACTTACTTTTTAAATTACGTTATCAATCAAACAAAAGTTATTCTTAATTACACGTAGCGATTTAATTTCAATTAAATCATATAAACACACAAAATTAGGAATTTACCAAAACTTTCGAGTATATTCTTCGTATAAAATTTATAAATAAGTTAATTGTGCGAAACATCACACGTGTATTTAAAAAACAAACTATAATTTCCAAAGATTAGTGAAACGTAACAATCCGTGATTAGGCCTCTATATCCATCGAACAGCTATAATATTCGTTCGTGTGATCGAGTGATTGAACTCTGTCTGTATAATATCGCCGTTCTCACCTGAAGACCGTGCTCGGCCGATCTCTTGAAATCGTTGATAATCCGCGCTCAATTTTGGCAGGCGAACGTGCACGAAGACTCGGATGGCTATGCCAAGATTCGTAGGACGGAATATAAGGAAACCGAGTCTCCGTAGGAATTCCAATTTCTTCTCGATTTCTTGGACCACTTTAACGAGTCTCTCGTACACCGCCGCTAGGTTGCCATCTCGTTCCATCGATATCAGACGCATGTGATCCCCCTCGTTGCGCCAGACAAGGAAAGTTTTTCTCCTCGTTAAAAAATATCCCCGTACCTGGAGGAAAGAACGGCGTGATACAGAGACGGTAGTTTTATATGCCTTGAACTTTCAACCGGGAAACCGTTCGCCTTTAATCGCGAAAGGTCTTCTATTACATCCTGTTGCCTCGAGTATTTTTGCAGATAGTTTTCGTTGTAATCGTGTGCGTGTGTATGTGTGTACTTATAAATATTACACCAAGTTTCTTGTGGTACGGAAGAGATAATGGATAGGTCGCAAGGAGGCAATTCCGTTTAACCTTTAACCGGGACCCGTTGTATTTTGAGTCGAGGGGACGTTACATTGTAACGCGTGTTCAGAAAGTTAGAAAGTTCCCTCGCCCACTTACATTTTAATTTCAATGATCTCTCCGTACGCGTTTATAATCGCACGAACTTTATCTCGAGAACGAGTGTGTCTTAAGAATAAACTTGCCCTCGCTTAAATCTCGTTTCGCACGGTCTCACGTGGGTCTCGCAATCTGTATTTTGCTTTCTATTAATAAACCGTGGGTACCATTGAATTCAATTACGCATCGGCGAATATCGAAATTAGATGAAATTCAAGATCAAGATCAGCTAGAAATAAGCGCTTTTTCAACGAAATTAGCGATAAGATAATGTCAGATAAAGTACGCGATATGAAAGGTCTAATATTGGAATGAGCGTAAACTGAGAAAGCGATGCACTTTAATCTATTAGCGTATTCAAAGGCTAGTCCGCGTATTGATTCGACCGGTCGAGCGAATCTCTTTATTAAAAGGAAAAATAGAACCGGCTGCGATTCTGATTATCCGTGAGTAACAAGGCAGCGCGGTAATCTCCGTCGAGTGCACGCAACAAATGGAAAAAGAAATGCAGCGAGATATGCAATAGATAGACGAAACAAAGCGCGCAATTAAATTTGTCCTATGGCGAGTCATATTTCTATACACTGTGCACATTTAATTAATATTAGCGGCAATGTCAAATGAGGGGAACGAGGGGGAGACCCGACAGAGTTATGACGCTGTTAATTAAGCATGATGCGCCCTGCGTAAACGTGGGAAAGGGCGCGTCGAGACCCTTTGTTTGGCAGGTGGCAGAAAATGAAACGGTTTCTCTCTCTCTTTTTTTTTTAATTGACGTGATAATTCGCTTTATCTTCCGCTTAAAACCTTTTCAACGTAACTCGGATTATTCCATTGTGTATACTTAAAAAATCTGCCCGTTAAACGACCGCGAAAAAAAAAGAACCGACCGGGGAAAAGCCGAAAACTCTGCGTCTCGTTTTTCATAATAACGAATTAATGATTCAGACCGCATCGTGTGCATTTCGCGATGTAATCTGGAGTGGTTTCGCAAAAAGAGGAAGGAAAAAAAGAATGAAACATTCGGTTCTCCCCGAAAACTCTCAAGCACTGGCGCGCCACACCCTTCTCTAAGCTCCGTAACACTAAGCTCCATAATACCATCTAACCCTTTTAACTCCCTAATCCTAGAGGCGAAGGGATCTTCGAGACCTCATCGTGACGAAAATCATTAATGCAAATTTATTTAATCAGCTGCTCGTCGCTCTTGTACATACTACGTAACATATACGTAAGATGTTACGCCGTAGAGCACATTGTTTACACGGACATCGCGGGGGATTTGTAACTTAAATGATTATTTAAAGTAAGGTATAATAAGACGCGGGTATAAAAGTCTTTATTACGGAGCTGCTTAAAAATGCATGGTGCGGCTTGCGGGTCGGAACATTTGCCGACACACGCGCGCGTAATCGTTTTGCTTATTCCCATACAGAACTTGCTTTAATCTTGGTAAAGTTTTGGTTTAATCTTCGTTTCAACATAAATCCTCGATTTGGGGGTGTATAGCTCACCGGGGGATTAATGTTTTCGAGTAGGCTGAAGGAACTTAAGACATTGTAATTGAATGTTTTAACGAAAGTAACTACGGTCGGATCGAAGTTTGACCCCGTATAATATTAGTCGTCGAAGTTGGCTCTTAGAGCGCAGTTAAGGTAAATGGAATACACTCGCGTTACCGTACGATTTCTACTATAAATAGGATGCGAGGTGTTAGATAATTTTAGTTTACCTGAGCGGAATCTAATTTAGTGCTGAATTATGTACACATCGAAACTAATTTCAAACGTGGGCGAATAAGAAGACGTAACGCAATTAGTTGTGCATTATTACATTTGGGAATGTACCCGTTGGCCAAAGCCTAGCAATGTTCGCTGCTTTCAGAAATCTGCCGCCTTCCTTGAACGGGAAATGATCATTCGGTAATTGTTGCCGGATCTGTTTGTCTAATGCTCCGAGCGTGTAATAGCTCCCTTTGAGCTCGTCCTTTTAACGAGGTTAAAGCTTCCTGTATCTGAAGGTACAGGATAATCGTGTTATAAAAGCTATCTTGTAGCCTCACTCTTACGGCAGCTTTAATTCTCCCTCGCCGCGACACTAAGATACAAAACTAATTGCAGAAATTATTTTCTTGGGATAAATCGGGCGCGCTTTCTACCAATGGCGGATTTAGTACTTCAGAAGCCTTAAGTACGACCCTTGCTTTGTTCAGCTTTGTGTTAGTTCGGCAGAGCCGAGCAAGAATTTTATTTACAAGTCCCCGTGGAATAATAAGATTTCTCAAATTTCTGTCGAACATTCTCTTTTATTAGAAATTTCGAAAGATAAATGGTTATTAACTCGCGCAGCGATTTGAGAAACAGCTAAAGCTCTAAGAACCCGTTTAAACCGCTCATAAGTCCACCATTGTCTTCCACTTTCTACTCTGGCTCGCGGCAGTGAATCTCGCTCGTGGCAGAATTGAATGGATAACCCTTGATCGACCTTACGCAATCCGCGTCAAGATCATGTGCTCTCTGCTGAGATAAAAATTGCTCAGTTTTCCTGGCTCACCCCAATCTAGGTCGGAATGAACATCGTCAGTCCTAAAACCACTGTGATGATACTCTTCGGGTACAGGATCGAATAATCCGGTGAAGACGTTATAGGCCTCGGGATCAGACGCGTATATACCCACGATAGAATCAGGATTCACCGGGCCAAGACGCGAATCACGGGTCTATCAGGGTTAAGCCCCAAGTGGCCGCATGTGTCTTCAGTCCGTAGCAAAATTCTCGTCGGATATTTTTTTAACAAAACGTCATCTTTATTCGAAAATGGAATTGAACGTGTCGCGGCGATGTCGAAAATTCAGCTCATCCATATTTTTAACGTGACTTTTAAAGAGGACATTTCATAAAAATGTGACCTTTCTTAGCTATTTAAATGGTTTATCTCGTAATTGTGCCGTAGCACGTCGCTTGAAGGAAAATGTTGTCTCCGACCGAAATGCGAAGTCTTAATTATTTATCGGCTATTATCGTATTCCGATAAATCCGACGAGTATTAACGCTCTATCTGTCGTTTATGTCATTTTATGACGATGCTTTCGCGCATACTATTAATGAAACGTAGAACTTATAAATGCAGTCGTTTCATGCATTTTTTACGCACAGAGTTGTACAGATTATTCCAAGTATCACGTATTCATCGTTACATTTTACGCGAAGATTTGTCATGTTTAATTAAATTTTTTTTTAATTTTCTGGAGGTTAGTTTCAGCGTGACTTACAAGATAAAATTACATCTCGTTTAGTATGGCGTCATTATTTAATATTAGGTAGTATAATATCGACCGAGTGCAAACTGGAGAAGATATTTTATTTTATTCTACCTTTTGCCTGCACAAGCTCCATGTAAGTGTCTTCCAGTTCTTCTAGTTTCTCATCGTTTATCCTGACGGAGCTTGCCTTTTTTCGGTAAGCGCACGAGACCGCTGGTCGCATCTTTTTTTTCTACCTCTCTCCTCTCTCCCTGTCTCTCTCTCTCACTTCGTGTGATCGTAATCTTTTTTTCACACACTTGTCTTTTTCTATCCTATCTGCCGTCGTCTATCTTGGGTAATTTTCTCGTCTCCTCGCCCTGATTTCTTCGCCCATGCTCGAGGATGCATTTCACTCACAACGTTGGATTTTAATTACATATTTTTTCACGTACTTCTCGGTCTTCTCCTCTTCATATTTCCCTCTCCTCTCTCATGACAACCTTTCGCAGTCAGGCGAACTCTGTAGAAAGAGAGCGCAAAATTTCGACTCGAAAATAGCGGCGCTTTATGCAAGCAAAAACTCTTCGTTTATTCTGGATAAGACAGAAAATAAAACGTACGATTAAATGACGTAAAGACAGACTCGTATCCATTTTTGGAATACACTTATCTTTATTAACCAAGTTAAATATTTAAAAGTTTAAATGTTTAAAAGTATTTAAATTTACGTAATTGTTCACTTACTGTGCTAAAAGTGGTGACAATTGATAAGCATATTTAGTACAATTAATAATAAGTAGGAAATCGATTTAAAATAATAATACTTCTTTTTATCATTACATCCGACATTAAATTCGCATTACTTATCCTTTATTCCTCTTATCATTTTATATCCCAGTTATTATCAGAATTGATCTACATTTACCTGTATCACTGATCAATTTTACATGCAAGACCACTTTTACCTTGAATTGTATACGGTTAATCACACATAGTAATTTTTATTTGATTCTATATTAACACGTTAATCAGGACAGCATGTTCGACTCGATTAATATATTTTATCCTTTATTAATTTAATCTTACGTTTAATGATATCTTAAGTAACTTTAATATGTGCGTACTCAAAGTGCAAACGGTAATCTCTTACATTTTGCATAATAGCGCGATATTTATCTATGTTTTATATTATCAAATATTTCCGCATAAATTCAACTTCGACGTAATGAAAGCGATACCTATAGAAAGTTGAGTGGATAATGCTCTTCCATCTAACACCGCGCTTTTACAACTCAATAACGCATTCCGTGTTACACGTATATAGGCAAATGCCGCGGGTTATAAATTATGTCAGGAAACTTGGGTGCGAGAAGAATATCGGTGGCGCACGCAAAACTAAACAAACCTTTCACGAAGATCCTAATGACACGTAACGAACGCGACTGACACGAACTATGCTCGAACTTCAAAACGCCAGGGGTAGCTCTCGTGTAAATACTGAGGAGAGACAGGGAGAGAGATGCAAGAAAGTGGGGCGATATTACCCAGTGGTGAATGAATATGAAAATTAATTATACTCAAGTTGAGCTGTTGGTCGATGTCTGATAGGTTTGTCGAACGGCGGTTTATAAAATGTAGTGGGACGAAATCCTTTTTTAATAAAAGAAGGAGATACTGTCGGGATGAACACATTTTTAAGCTTCCTATAAAAAGTATTGCTTGCTACTGGCATTGTCTTGTACCAAGAAACTGAATTCAGTTCACGTATTTGCATTTAATTAACATATAATGAAAAATAAATTTCCAAAATTTCTCTTTCGGTCTCTATTGATCCATCATCGATAACGACGATCCGGACGCAAGCGAAGATAATGTTCGTTGTCAACCTCGCGAAAGAATGTCGAACTGAATGATTGTTTGACCAACGTCACAGCAATTTACTGTCATTCGCTTGTTTACTGTCATTTGTTTGTCGATCGATCGCGATGTCCACCGACGTCTCCTGCCGAACATTTGTTTGATTGGTAGTCTCGCCGGTCTCGCCGGTCTCACCCCTTCGAGCATCGGCGCGGTATCGTGCGATCTCGACAAATTATTTGGTAGTTATCGCTCTCTCTCTCTCTTTCTATCATGGACGACACCAGACTGTACATGTACTATCGAACGTCCGGATACGGTTTAAATTCGCTGGTCAGAAATGCGGATCGATTAGGTTACCCCCGGTTCCGTCGAGAATCTCAATTTTTCACGAATAATGGCTTCATTTCAGATATACCGATTTCTCATCGCTGATCACAATCTTAGACGGTCCTTCAACTTAAGTGCTTATTGCGCAGCTGTGACTTTCGCTACGTTGATCTTCGTAGTGATTGTGGCTGTCTGTTCGGTAGCAGTAAGTTTTGCCATAGAACAATTTTAATTACGAGCAATAGTTCCGTTTCGCTGCCGCAATTATTTTATCTCATTAGGCGCAGAATTTATCGGATAATTAACGAAAGGGTTTAGATTATATTAGCCACATCTAAAAAAAACCCCTTATCTGTTAATTAACTTTGTCCATAATAGCAAGCATGAAAGTGCATTCTATGCACAATTATTCAATTGATAGAGAAAATTCAAGTGGGCTTATTATTCTGGCAATTAATTTGCATATGATACCGTATGACTCGATACAATAATTAAAACGCCATGACAATACGAGTACACCATTCTATAATTAACTGTTTGCTTTAAATCCAACGCAATAATATTATTTCAACGTGTAATTAATCAAGGAACAATAAACGATCGAATTATCGATATATTCCCTATCGTATCGTGGTCGGTTTTTGAATAGATAACACGCTGGCCGTTATATATTTCGTACGAAAGAAAACGAGTCACGTATCTTTCGAAAACCTTGCCAGCGCCGAACTCTCTTGTCGGCTTAAAGAAAATGTAAACAACTTTGCGAGGCAATCGCTTGAATACTGATGTGTTCCCGCACGTGCCACGTTGTATCAAATATAATTCCTATACACTCACACACGCGCGCGAAAGGGTATGCCGTGTGTCTTCAATTTTGACGAAGGGGGATTTCAACGCAATAACGTTTGCTTTAATCATATCTCTCATGCGATAACGTTTGCTTTAATCCCAATCGAGGTAACGACGTTCAAAAGTTACAATTTCCAGCTTCAGGTAAATTTGCAAACGTAACAGTTTTTATTGATTTTCAGTCAATTACTTTTATTTCACGTCCGCGAGGTTCGCTTCTTGATTAGGAAACGGATTAGAAGGCACGCGCAATAATTCCGTATTAACAATTTGTACGGAGACGAGCAAACAATGATGGGGGGTCGGAAACGAATATATAAAATAGAATGAAAATTAGTTTAAAAGACATTTAATATGTTAATTGTTTCATACACTGAACTCTTTATTCTGATGCCAGAGTTCAAGTATGGTGACGTTGAACGATACGATTTTTCGCCAATTACTCGAGAAAGCGGGGAAGGTAAGTTGCGCAGTTTCGATAATCGCACGGCTAAATTGAAACTTGATTGAGGCTAGAGTGATCGCATTAAAAGCGTCAACGTTGACTGCCAATAATTTGTAGAAGTTACCGCGAATGGAGAGCGTCGTTAGCATCATACCTCCGTACAAATGTATCCACAAGCATGTAAGTTTGTTATTTAAGCACCGAACACGTTTTGAAGGGTACGGTTAATATTTGGCGTCACGCTGTCTAATAATTTCGATCTGCAGCTACAGCGGATGAGCGTATTCCAAGAGAAAACGAAGAAAATGGTGGGTATCGATAAATCCGTTCGGTCGCTCGCTACTCACGCTAATTAAATATTTTAATTTCCGGATTTCCGGATTTCGTTGCAACAGTTATGCAAAGAGCAACTGGAGCTGGAAATAATGAACAGCAAAATGTCGTGCATCGAGAAGCTATTGAAGCCCGAGGTAAATTATTTGTCGCGATAAATGGGGACACATTGCGCGTACGGGTCGTTACTAGAATAAATATAAAAAAAAACATTTGTTCCAAACTTGAGCGCTGTCCGCGCGCGTATCCTTTGTCGCGCGTTAATCCAGCGCCATTGATAAAAAATAATTGTCCCATGGCCCCCACGCGTCCCCGTTCGGAATTTACGCGCGATCATCAACCTTAAATAATTTAATAACCCGCAGGCCGCGGAGATGAATACGATGAAACTCGGTGAAACTCGTACAAAGGGATAAACCGTGGGCCGATCGCGAACTCGTTTTTAATTAAAATTTCGCCGCTGTCGAAGAATGAGCGATTTAATAAAACGCATTTATGCGATTTTCCGCGTATACGCGCGAGATATTGTTACGATAGAAAGAAGCATCTCTCTTTCGCTACACGCGGAACGACCTATAAACTCTGAATTACCAAAGGTCGTATAAACGTATCATGACCTCTACGACTTTCGGTCGTTGCGTCGGGCATTAGATCAGTCTCGGTATATCCGGCAGGCAGTTGCGCTCGATTGGCAGACATAAAATTAGATTCGACCCTATCTCAGACCTTTCTGTGGCTATCCGAGTTTATATTGCACGACGGGATATTTTTACTCATCTCGTTAATCGGTCCTCAGCGCGGATATTTTCGGTACTTTTGTCTTTAATTAAGCGTGTTACTTCTACTTCGTGCCGACAATAGAGCTGATACTCGCCATTGGACGCAAACTTCCGAATTAGCGAATCACTCAAGTGTATCATTAACGAGGCGAAATCGTACGAAAACTACGAGCTCTAAACGTCATATTCTCGTTAGAGAGAATTTCCGTTGTTCTTATCGTCAAACGATATTTTGTTCAATGGCCGTAATTGTCGAAACTTTCAGAGTCGTGATAACTTGGGACTTTAGGAATTTTTTTGCTTCGTTTCTTTTTAATTGATTACGAGCCTTTCCTGCGATATGCGCATCATTATATTAGGCGAATTAATTCATTTGCTCTCTAATATATAAAATTATTATTATTAATAAACTTATTGACGTGTAATAACAATCCATTTTGCATTAATTGAATATCGTCATGATATGAAAATGTGTTGATAGCAACTACGCCCGATTATTATGCTAATAATGTACCTATTAAACAAATATTATGTATAATTCTTTATTAATAGTAATCTCTCTTAGGAAGAGTCCAAGTGGCGTCGTAGTAGATCACCAAGGGTGTACCATCGTCCTATCGTGGAAGCGTCAAAGTAGCAAGTAATAAGATACAGAAAAGAAAGAACGATTTGATACGTGTATAAAATCTGACAAAATTTTATTCGCAATTTTCTAATTGACGTTCTCATTAACAATATATAATTGATATAAACATAACGATTGTTGTCTGCCGTTTAAAACACGCGGCATAAATTTTGTGGCACAGTGAACCGGAAATACACACTCGTTACATATCCTCGTTGACTCTAGGCATTGACTTGATCCTTTGTGATTTGCTAAATGTCCGAAAATTATATAGGAATTATTAAGCCCGTTTCCTGTATTTATGAGTGCAGAGCACAAGTTATAACGCTGTAGTACATTAAACGCGAGTTAATACAAAACTTAGCGAATTATAATTGCGTCGAGGAAACATTTTCACACGTGGTGAAAAAACAATTGCATACAATGGTCACGTCATCGAAGTTGGAGGTTTTGCGTCGTTGCTCCGCATCCTTGTTCAAACACACGTAATTTTCGCACGATCAACATGCAAAGCGGTATAAATCATGACCGATTAAATGGACCGTGTATCGCGTATAAACGCGCAGTCTTTCTGACAAAATTTTTACATTGAAATAGGCGACGATGTGTGCAGGGAGCTGAAACTCCAGTACGTGCCGAAACTCGACGAAAAAAAAAAAATGTGGCGACCTTTTTGCGGTCTACCACATGTGAACGATGAGTGCTGTTGCGTTCTGTAAAAAGTAAACGCCATAGCGTCGCTTACGTTGCTCTTCCATTCTTCAATATTCAACCGTGTCAGACCATGTTATTTCAGAGCGTGTTCGCGAAAGTTATTAAAGTCGATCGTTCCGAATGTATCGCACATTTCTTTTTATTTTAATACGTTTCACGTTACACGTGTAATTATACGTAGACATACTCATTCTGACGACACGTAAAAATTGAAATCGCCAATACGCTACGATCCGTGTCAATTAAAAAGTTATCAATTAAGTGTCGATTAACTTGAACTACTTTCTGTTCGGGAATACCCGATTCAAACGCAGCTGAAAATTCTATGGGACGAATTTTTCCCGATTGATTCGGTGATAATAGATTGTAGAGAGAAATCGGACCTTATTCCCAGTAAGATAAAATGAAAATTATTTCTAAAACAGCTCCGTCCAACAACAAATCGATCAAGTCTTAAGATCGAGAAGCCTCTTGAATATATCGGTGATATACGTAACGTGACAATAAGAGCTATTGTGAGGGCAACACCATTGTCTCGAGACAATAACCGTGAAAGTTTAACAGTATTATTCAACTCGGAAATAAGAAGAGGCAATTTAGCATGATTGCAATCACCCGAACTTCAACGTCTATTATCTCAGGACGATCACGCGTGCTACACGCTTGTGATACACGTTCGCAAAATGTGCCTACGCAAAACTTATCATTAATATAATCAGGGTTGGGAAAGTTACTCTATGAAAGTATCTAGTTACAGTTACAGGTTTTTCGCTAAAAACTAGTTACAGTTACAAGTTACCAATTCTGAAAAGTAACGCGTTACAGTTACTCAAAAAGTGACGAATCGTTACTTTGCAGTTATTTTCTTGCAATGAACGTAAAAATATCAAATCTGCGTTTGAATTATTAAGTGTCGATAAAAGCGTTTGTGCGCAAATGCAAGACCTAATGCGATCTGCAGAGGTTTAAAAAATGTATAAAGTAATTATTAATGTAACTATTAAATTAGTTACTAGTTATCGAAAAAATGTAACCGAGTTAAATTACAATTACAGATGGAGAGAAAGTAACGAAGTTAGAGTTACCAAAAAAGTAACTGTAATTGTAACTTCGTTACAAGTAACGAGTTACTTCCCAACCCTGAATATAATTAGTCTTGACTATACGCAGTAAAAAATAAAATGTTAATGTTAACGTTTCTTACATGTCCCAAAAAGTCCACTCTAAATTTTAAGTTAAAATAACATTCATCGCGCGTGTTACTGTTTGACAAATTATAAATGTTAATCAATCAATACTATACTTCACATTTATATTTCTGTTCTTTCAACCCTAAGTGTGATGTAATAAAAACAGACAGGATAAGTAAACTACACGAATAGTTACAGATCAGAATAGTTGAGATAATTTTGAAGAAATGTCGATATTAATGGTTTCGGTTGATTTTGTGAAAAAGTTGTGTTAAAAGAGCACAAAATAGTATTCAATTTTTAAATAACATACATAAAGTGTCAAGTTATTATGTTAACATAAATATAACACATAAAAGTATTACGAAAATAATATAATATACGTTTTATGTTAATTTTACATTGAAGTCAGAATCAAATCTTGGTAACATGAGAAAATTTTGACATTTAAACACACAATTTTTTACCGTGTAATCATGATAAATTCATATTGCGGTGAAAAAAAAATAGAAAAAGATCGGAGACAAAAATATTAAGTACGTCTGATTGTGTATGTACGTACAAATGTAAATAATTCGCGTTTCCTTTCATTTCGAGAATATTCAATTAAAACAGATAAATCTAACATTTTTTAAGTAAGGAAGTGTCACGAAAGCGTGTATTACGTTATAAATAAAAAATTTTAAGAGGACAAAGTGAAGATAGAAATAATCGTGCGAACTACTTTCGTAATTCTTTCTAAATTGAGCTAAGATAATATTATCTTGCAAAGTAATATCTTACGCTATGCGACCTATATTTCGTTTATGAATTTCGATTTCTATTTCCGATTAAAGTTTACTCACCCCTGGTGCCGACCGATCCGCGCGCACCGTCTCCCTCTTCTTTTCTCGCGCGGGCTTACGGATGTCGCCAGTAGTGTCGGTCCGGACTGTCGCGGCGCGGCCGAGTCTGGCCACAGCCGTCTGTTTCCACTTTCGATCCCCCGCGCCACGGCGGGGTTGGAGAGACTGGCTCAGGAATTGAACGCGGCTACGTGGCGTACGAGAACAGGGTCTTTGCTCCCGTTTAATATTTTAGCCAGTCCATTGGCTGCTGCCGCTCGAGGCATCGACATGCGCTCTGGCTTTCGGCCGGCTCCGTTCCGCTCGGCTCGGCTCGGCACGGCGCGGCACGGCACCGCACGGCACGGCACAGCACGGCACGCCGTGCTGTTCGCACGCCTCGTTACGTCAGACCGGACTTTCAGCTCCGGGCTTCTATCTAACGAATGCGCTGCGCGGCATCCGATATCGATATGGGGATGAGACGGATCGATTTGCGCCGCGCGCGCTCGGCCTGTTTATTCGGCCATCGATCCCGCAGTTATCGAACCGCGTATAACCGCAGCGGCCGCTTACGGTTCGGGAAGTGTTGCATTCCGACCGATTCGCGAGAATCGGACCTGGAAGGGACCTCGTTATAAACGGTAGATCGTTACCGTATCGTTAAACTCCATTTTCCCTGTCCCTCCTCCTCCGCGGCAACTTTAATCCCAATATCGGCGATACCTTTTCCTTCCCTACCGATCATTTTCTTAGACTTTGGACTTGAATTGGCAATCGTGTTTTAATACGAAGCAATTGTTACGGGAACACGACGTATTCATTTGATAACATCGAAAGTCCTGATACCTCGGAGAACAATAGAATCGTTCGATATTTTCAACTTATGATATATGGAGCCACGTTTGATGCTTGTGGGAACTAACGCGAGGGAATATTTCATGTTTGCTCGATGTAACGTTGATGAATGGATAATATTCGCCAAGTTTGGAACCTAAAGCTAATTCTTCCGTGCGAAATATTCCGTAAGCCGCGGACCACGTGTTAACGTCACAAAGAAATAATTGCCGAATCTTGATGCGGGCGCAACGTTACGGTAGACATTTGCTTTTAAATAGCTGCGGTATCTGCGCGGCTGTCCTGGACGCGGCGGTGAAAAGTATTAACAATTTTCGTTCGACTTGAAAATTCAGCGGTAACGCGGCCTCCCCTGCCTCGACCCACCATCTCCGGGTTTTTAAACCCCGTGAAACGGCAACCCGAGTGTTGACGTTGGAGAATCGGGTATAGAGTAGCTTCTATATCTCCCGTACACTACGTGGTCACTGAACCGTGCGGAGAATTTTTAAAGTAGAAGAAACCTTACAGCACACAGACTATCGCCGGCATAGCGTAGACGTCTAAAAGCATAATTCGCATGCTTGCCGCATGCTGTAAAGCCGCGTGTCTATATAATTAAGTTTAGTGTAGCGAAGGTATAGGATTGTGACGTAGGGCCGAAGTTAGTTCGGCAGCGGGAATTCAACAGATTTAATAAACTTGATATTAAATCACGGCGAATATTAAATCTAGGATACAATTTTGAGAACGAGTTTGCGAAATGTCTACGAGCACGTGAAATTAGTACGTTGAAATTGATAACGGTATGAAGGATTGATCGATGTTTGTGCTTCTAATACGCGATTCGGCGTGGCTTCTTTTGTCGTCCATCGGCTATAGTCGGCAAAGCCATATATATGCCGATCGGCATTTTGTGCCGACTGGCATAGATCGATTGACACGTATTCAGTAACGGGCATTGCCCAATGAGCTTGTTGATCGGCAAAGCCGATTATAGTAAGGGCTGCAGAAGGCGCCTTAAAGCAGAAACATTCTCGCGAGTTATGTGAAAATAGGTACGTCAGAAAAGAATGTCGAGTCGAGCGTGGCATGACGCGATTTCAGATTAGATTATTAAAAAGTACAACTTATTTTGTGCCGGCTCCGCGATTGCGTACGAGTCGATTGTTCTTTCTTATTCATGGCGCGATCAAGCAGCTGTAGAAGGGAAATGGCCCAAGAGTATGTACTTTTAACAAGTGTTTTTCAAGATTTGTTCGAACTGACGTTTAATATTTTATCCCGCAAAAGTGGCTCGGCGCAAATGTAAATTGATAACGATTACATATTTTATCAGGGCAGATGGACGTGTTATGCCGATGCTTGGCAATACTGGATGTGGTAATACAATTTGGGAATGACTTCGGTTGTAGACGGAATTACACGAAAACCCCATTTATTCTACGTGTCGATAAGCCTTTGAGAAATCGATCGTACCGCAGCCGGCAGGTTGTTTATGCAAGTGTCGGTTACGTTACCACGCCGATAGCCTCGTTTGGCAAGTGTCTCGCGTCGCCATGCTTTACCGCGAAATAACCCAATAGCTCTGACACGTATCTCTGTAACGCTCGAACTTCGGAAATTTCGGACACGCGGCCGACAATGATTTCGCGTTTATGGACGTGGTTTTCGCACTCGTCCCCGTAAGGACTTTGCCCATGTAATCTAGATTAAACCGACCAAAACCAACGGATATTGTCGTTTACACCTAACGTTAAAAAAAAGGAAACAAAAGCTAAAATCAGCGAGTTGCATCGTTGCCAAACGCGTGAGTTTTATTTCGAAAATACTTACGCTTGCACAAAGGACAGAGAGAAAAAAAGCAAGTTTTTATTTTCAAGGTGAACATTCAATTTCCGATCGCGTTCCACGGTTGATTAATTTTCGAAGCATGTACAGGCCCGCGTGTATCCCGAACCAAGTTCTATGAATAGGGTAAAATGAATTTCTCGACGAGTTAGGCGGGCTCTTCTCGGTCCGCGCGAGTAGTAAGCGTCCGGGGTATGGTCAGACTCACGGGTTCTTGACAGATATCCCGGGTGACGCCTCGGCGAACGAGGAAAATCCGATTGTGTCAGTCGCCTATGTACCCACGGGGAATTTGAAAAATCGATGCTAACTTCTGACAACGGCCCGCGAGAGCCGCGGTCCCCCTTTTCTCGCCTCTTCTGCCGCTCTTCGTTTCGGCGCCCGCTCCTCACCGCCTCCCGAGAACGCTGTCTACGCAACTATCGACTTTTTCGCGGACGTGAGAGAAGGAAAGGGGTGGGAATGGGGGGTGGGCGGCGGGAGGAGGGGGAGTGGGACGGCTGGGCAGGATATGGTGGCCGACAAGCAGCTTCTGAAAAATGCCCCTGGAGCGTGACTACCCTCCGCCTTTTTTTTTCCTCTCCTCTTCTTCGGCCTCGTCCGGCACCCCGCGCGATGCCCACACCGGGTGGCGGGAGGATTCGGAACGAATGGGCCACACGTGTGCCGCGCGCATTCTCTTTTTTCTTCCTTCCTTCCTTCCTTCCTTCCCGCCCTCCCTCCCTCGTTTCATCCACCCTACGGCACCGACGCCCCCGCATCGTCGATTTCGCAGCTCGCTACTGGCAAGCCGGGCAAGTCGAACTCTCGCGAAGCTCTCCCCGGGATCGTGATTTACACTTGTCACGGTGTCGCCCTATCCCCGGCGTACCACGTGCCGCGGACACTTGGCACTTTACTCCCTTATCGCGACCGAGAATTCGAAAATCGCGTGTTTCCTCTGCAGGGTTGTATTAATAAATGCGCGCGAACCTGCTTCTTTTTTCCTTTTTGTATTAAACTCGGCTGTCTGAAAAAGTGGAGCGTCAAAATTGGATTATTAATATCATCCTGCAATTACATTCTCTGTATTTCTTGTTTAATTATGTGCATCAAGACAGTTTTAGAAAACAAGATAGTTTAGTGCAGAATTAGCTGCAGCTCGCGGACGCAATTCAGCTCTAAAAGCTTAATGCATTTAGAATTTATTAGCTCGCCAAATGCTACCATTTTGTACCCAGTCTTTAATTAATACTGGTGGTGTACTATCAGTCCACCATCTGCACTATTGTAATTTTATGAGGTGGGATAGAATGGAATACCTTTGGCTTTAATCGCGTCTCGTTGCTATCGTTATACACTGTCATATAAATTGTTGTAAACGATAACTGCAATGTATCTTTATTACTTCCTCTAGTGCACAACGGATGCGTTCCGCCCATTGATACATACGTACGAAGTAGGGCTGTAAATACAATCCGGATTTGCTAATTCCGATATCCTGATAATTAATTCGGCGAATCGTCCGATTACTCAAGTCCGGATATCCGGCCTAATGAGTCGAATCTTAATGAGAATTGAACCTAGCCTGATTTGCAAATTTATTAATTCGGATTCGAATTATCTATACAAGAATGGATCAGAAAACTGATTGCTTAGGTGGCTAGAATTTATTTACCTTTTCTTCTTGGCTGTGCGTCTTCCGCTGACACTGAAAGACTGCTCTTCTCACGGGAAAATATCGTTACAGCCGAAAAAAGCTATCATTTGGGCAGGCAGGTCGATTGCCATTTCAAAATCGAGAAATTAAATTCATTTAATTAAATTTTTTTGTAAACGTTCCAGAGTTTTTAACGTAGATATATTGTGTGTATTCTTACCGTGTACGTGATGTGACGTGATAAAATACGTCAAATATAGAACAACCTTTATATGTGTCGATCTTTATACGAAATTTATATATAAATTTTAGTACGTTGCTCAATTTCTCATGAAATTGATTTAATTTAATTTAGATCCGAATTCACGATATCACGAGTCCAATTCCTTAGATGTTAAAATTCGAGTTATTTGGACAATTAAAACATCTAGAGTAACCGGATAACAATTCGATAATTAGAATATTATATTATCCGGATACTTGCAGTCTGAACGTAGAGTTAGTCTTTTTCTTCTACTATTTCCAATTATGAAAAGAGCAGTCTATTGATTTAAAGTTGTCATATTTGACCGAATATACTAAAGAAGTTTATTCCTCTTAAGACAATCAGTTTTTTTTTTTAAATAATCCTCTCGACAACTATTCACTTTTCTCGGGAAAGATCAATGCATCTGCGACCGGGAAGATTAACCATAAATTTCTTGTTATCATGCCTCAGTGGTCGAATTGGTGAGACGCCCGTCTAGAGAGTAAGGGAGGTCCAGGTTCAAATCCTGGCTGAGGTAATATTTTTCGCAATAAACTTTCTGCATTGACCGGTTAATTAACAAATGTGGCCAGCTGGGGTGGAATGAAATTTGGAATTTTATTATACCGGCAATTTGAAGAAACGAATCTTTTATAAATTTCTTGTTATATCGTGAGATTTTTATAAAATTATTACGGGCGATGCGAAATAAACCAATGTGTGTTGCGGTTTAAAGGACTCCCATTATAGCGGTGTCTTTCAGAAAAAGATTTTAATCCCTCAAGCGAGTCGCCGGAAATCCGTCTTCGTCCATTTCTCTCGTCTCTCGCGAAGAAAAGCAGCCCCGTCGGCCCTCGTGGATCTTCGTCGGGTCGGGGAGAGAGTCCCGAGATTCTCAGATGAATAATATCTAACGTCGTTCGAGACGCGTTCTAGGATAAATTGTCGTTTGGATGTTGCGTCGTCCCTCGCACGTTCGTATGTGTGCACGTATACACGTATACGCGCGTATATCTATGCTTGAAAGTCGGGCGAAAAAGGGCTCTCGGGGAATAGGTAAACTGCAGCTAAACTGCGCATATTACATATGACTCTGCAGCGGCCAACGTATGGGATCAACGACGTTGTGCGCTGTCCGTGGGCGTGTGCGTGCGTGGGCGCTGCGCGCGCGCAGGTGTGTGTGCATGTTCGAAAGTTTCCGCGTGATAAGTGGCGAATGATTTATTCATCTCACGACGGAGCGCAGGCAGCGGTACAAATTACGCATCGCGTACAGAAAACCTTCGTGGTACGTGACAGTAATTCATACATCTGTATTAACGTAGTACGCCGCCGTGCCGCGTAACGTTCCTACGTTATTCCCGGCCGCTGTTCCGTACGGAAATTTCAAGTAATTTCACTCGTTTGCGCAAACTTCTTCGAACTGTTAAACGGCGCCCACCCTCGATGAAAATGTGCCATGTAAAATGTGAAATGGAGAGATGCGATTTCTTATCGCGGATCGTCGTGGCGCGCGCGCGCCCGTAAGCTCTGTGACTAATTGAATTAATTCAAAGATTAAATATATCAATGATAGCCAGTTTTAACGACTTACACTGGCCAATGCTTTTATGTTAAAGGCAAAACACGTTACAACGTTTCGGTCCCGGATTCGGACCCTTGTCAAGTCATCTGTTACAAGATTGTTAAAGATCACATATTAATTGTTTGGCCAATACCGTGACAGTAAGATATTAGTCAAAAATTAAAAAATTGCACTCTTTGGCTGCCAACCAAAGAGTGCAATTTTTATACTTTTTATTTTTGGTTGGCGACCAAAGAGTGCAATTTTTATTTTTTATTTTTGACTAATATCTTACTGCCATAATGGTATCGGCCAAACAATTAATATATGATCTTTAACAATTTTATAATAGATTACTTGATAAGGGATCCGATTTTGGGACCGATAAGTTGCAACGTGTTTTGTTTTTCAAATAAAAACATTAGCCAGTGTAGTTTGTCAAAATTGGATATCATTGGTTTTTAGTTACTGGTGTTATATTAATGGTGTTATAATAATACGTAAATACTATCTGTGGTTAAATATATCGTTTGTCGTTTCGCTGATATAAGTCAGCTGATTGAGGCTGCATATTTAAATATATATCCGTTGAATGTGATTTATCAAATGAAATGACACATTGGAGGACCGTTTTAGAGCTTGTCCCGCAAGACGAAGTCAATTTCTCAGATAAACTGACACGTATTATTGATATGATATAATATATACAATGTTATATAAATTTACATTGTCTGTAGGACTGACACACCGATTGCAGATTAGATGCCGAAGCCCCGGCGCGGCTGCAATCGGGGGGGGGGGGGGGGAGAGGGAGAGGGCGAATCCCAGACAGCGGAATTGACTCGAAATTTTTTCTCGTCGATTTGACACGTTCCACCGCGAAGCTGTCATCGAATTTCGGTTGACTAATCGAGCGTATCGACACGCAATCACTTAGAAATTGACGCGATGGATTGACTGTCGACGCGCGGTGATTCGATTTCGGATGCGAACGGGACATGCCCGTGGGTTCGATGTAGTTATTAGAGAAAATGGAATTAATCGGCCAACCGGTGCGGTAATTTGGAGCGACGTTAACCCGTATATTACTGATATCGCGGCCAGAAGGGGCCGTTTCCCCAATCTCGGGAGTAAAAATAATTGGCGACGCGCGCGAACCCATCTAGAACTGAAATTCGGACCTCGATAAAGATGCCGGGGGCTAAGCAGATCACGGGCGCGTATCTTTTTTTCCACGGTATACCCAACGGACCTATGGTTCACTACAAGAGCGTAACTCGGTCGGGCTATCCTTTGCTCCGCGGGAATTTTTGATTAAAGTTTAATTTACAGGTACGGCTCCTGGCGGACTTTAAAACGAGATTTTTCACCCCCCACTCTAACCCACTCGCGCTTGCTTATCGTTATTCCGGGAAGAGCCGAGCGCGATGACGTCTGTAAATATTATCAGCGGCATAAGCATGTCGCAAAGTGCATTACACGCAACTATGGATATTTTTAGATATATTTGCGCGTCACTTGAGAGCAGCCGTACCCTTTAAAGTAACGTAATTTTATGTAACGCGTAGCGCGCAATCAAATATAATTCCACACATTTATTTCAAGTCGCGCAAGTTCGGTCGTTTCACGGACAGTTTCGCCGGAACGTCGATACACCTGCGAGTCGCGTAATCGCCCAAATAGTACTTTGAACTGAAAATAACTTGACGTTCGCCTAAGTTAGCGTATTAGTTTCTTCTTTACTTTGGCATCTGCTGTACACTGATTGTGAGAAAAATGTCCGATTAAATACAATTCAATTGCAAACGGATACAGCCAATTGAATTGTGCATCCGGTGAAAAATGCGATCGGTTTTTCAGTCAAATTTCATCGGATGTATCCGTAAGTTAATCGGAAAAATTAACCATCGGACGCTTTTTAATTTGGCTCATCCGATGAAAATTGGTCTCAGTTTCGGAATTATGCAGGGAAATTACGCACGGCAATTAAAAGTAATGTTAGTCGGGCGGATCACTTAGGTAACGTAAACGCGCCGTACTTTGCGAGCTCTTCGTGTGTTAAGAAAACGTACGTGGGGTCGATGTGAAAAAATGGCCTTGACACTCTCCGAATGAGTTTCGGCCGATATTATCGCATAAGTTTCACCTCTTAAATTGGTTTCGGAGCGCAAACTTTATCGTATCGCGCGGATCCGCGGTATTCGCGAGTGACCCAGAAGAGGGAAAGGTATTTAGAAGGTATACACGTCTACGATAGCACGGCAAACTCTACGGCGTTTGCCAATTAACGATACTCAAACTTTGCGCTCAAAAAACTCGGCCGGTGTTACTCGAGATTTAATTGCAGCGGCGCTTTATCTAGACGGTTCGGAAAGCGGCTCTTCGGGCGATGCTATATCTTCGATCGCGAAATCAGTCTGTACAAGACCGGTGCCGGGCCATCCAAGATTACGTAGTAACGCGCGAATTACGGACACGCGAATTTGAACGTCGGGCGATAAAATACGGGGCTTGGCAGCCCCGCAAAAAGATCCCACATGCGTTTAAATTTTCCTCCTCTTTTCTCTCGTTTCCCCATTCTTTGTTCTCCCCCTTTCTTCTCCCCGCGCACCGCGATGCCCCGCGCACGCGCGCTTAATAAAATGAATATCGCCCTCCAAGGATAACCGCGCGCGCTAACGCGGGCGGCGGCGGCGGGCCCGGCGCGAAATTAAAAGCAAAACGTGGTGGAGAACGCGATATTTCAGGAACAGACCCATGGGTAATTGCGCGAAGTAAATTCGAAGCGGAGGCAGCGCCGGCGGCCCGAGCTAGCACGCGAGAGCGTGAAAAAGAGCGACGCGCGTAAATAATAATTGCCAGTCGTCCGTGCAGTTCCCGCTCGCGTCTAATTAACATGAGATCCAGTTAATCAGCGAGAATAGCAATGGGCGATTAAAAAAAAGAGAGAGAGAGAGATCGGCACCACGTCATCGCGGAATACCCCATCCGATGCTACGACCGATTGGTTTTTCCAAGTCCACCTTTTCCTTATTAGCTAGCAACAAATGTGATTCACGCGAAGATCTTCGCGTGAGATCTTCGCGAAGGATGACCACGAGTTAAATTGGTCGAAACCAAAAATCTTGCATAGCAAGTACCTCGCGAGAAAAAGAGAAATTGCCAAAATGTTTTTTTTTATCAAGAAGACCAACAACGTTTCTTAACTTCCAATCGTTTTACTTATTAACTTACAAAATCTTATAATTGCGTGTGTTGTTGATTTGCAGTACTACTTGATAAGGACCCAAAAAAATAGGGTCGAAACGTTGTATTAAACAAGTAAAGGAATACGCCAGTCGGGTTGACTATATGTTTCCCGTTTTAATTATTTAAAAGACATCAATGATAACTTGACCACGTCTAGTCTGGCAATTTGAAGGTTTAAAACTCACAACGTTTCGACCATGGTTTGCGGTCCTTTTCAAGTGATCTAACGGTACAAATGCACAATGATATTTAAAAACCATTCGTACATAAACAAGTTACAAATAAGAGTCGGAGGTTTAAGTTTGAGAGCGAACCAGACGTGGTCGAGTTATCATTGAAGTTTTTTAATTACTTCTGGCGACGTTGAAGATTGCCTCTCGTTAGCATATTATTTAAAACCAAAAATTGTGTGGTAGATGTTCGATGGTATAAAATAAATATTATTCAAAGAGCTGGCGACCCAAACACTGTACGTGCTAAAACACTTATATTTTCAAAATTAGCACATACGTTTCGACCTACAGTCAGGTAATCTTCAGTGTATTATAAATTCCAAATATTAACGTTTAATATACATAAAAGAAACCAGTACGTGTGAATACACTGAAAATGACTTAATTACAGCTCGAAACGCGTGTATTAATTTCGAAGGCAGAAGTGTTTGAAGACGTTCCATCAGTGTCTGGCTCGCTAGCTCCTTGAATGACATTTATTTGATTTCTCTTAAATTATGTAATCGATTGTGGCAAATTAGATACGATGTAAAATGTGTGCGATATCGTTGCGAGCCATCTGAAGTCTCGTATTAGCATAAGAATGCATGTACACATATCTCTTTCAAATATCATGGGCGTGCATACATCGCGTTATCCCTGAAGAGTCTGACCTGAAATACGAGACAGGCCAGAATTGCGGGCGCCGCAATAGTTCACGGTAACAGCCGTATTATGAAGACCCGTACGATACGCATTTTCAGGCCGCGGCTGAATCCGCGATTACCATTCGGGGGGGGGAAAATAATGTGTCGTTCCGCCCCGGTCGTGCCCGACGTATCCGTGCGTCCGTTAATGTGTGTGCGCACACGCGTGTTTACCCTCGCGAGAGCCGCATGCTACGCAATAATGACGTTTTCGAGATAGCCCGCGCGCCACGTTCGAAGTCTCGGCGCGTGGATATGAAAATGCAGTACGTGCATATTTCGACGTCGTGGTGTGTGCACACTCTTTTCGCGCATGTCTCGCCGGTAGAATCGGAGCCGCCGCCGAGATCCCGGGGCATAAAGGGTAAAGCGAGCACTTTGTCCAGAATTAGGGCGGGCGACGACCAGAAATACAACAGATATAGCAGGTAAACGTGTTTAATAATTATCGCGACTCCTAATTTCGGTAGGAGCGTGAAGAGATTGAACGCATGCTTCGTCGTTCGAAAAGCGAGTTATATGTAGACGGTGTTTTATATTCAGCTATACGTATATTATATATTTACTCGAAAGTCTCCCGATATATACTCCTTCAATACTTTTAATTTCACAATTTTGAGAGACATACCTGTTACACTGTACGAAATATATGACGCAACTTCATTACGTTTGCTCTGGTTTCACGGAAAATATTTTACGTGTATTTACCGCGAACGTCGTTATCGTGCCATGGCGCGTTTTCGCGCGATGCAAGTGCAAATATTATATACAACCGCATGAGTACGGCAATATTACGGTTAACACCAGAAACAATACTTCCCTTGTCTCGTAGACGCAGATAACGGTATTTCTGCTAACACACAATCGATACCCGATATACATCACAGTAGTACAGAAAATAATAACCGATTGCCCTTTCAAACGATATTGTTTTTTCCTCTCTTCTCTCTCGCTCTCGCTCTCCCCCTCCCCCCCCTCCCCTCTCTCTTTATTGTACAATGCAGTTGCAGTTTTTACAGCCGCCGTGCTTTTTCACTCGCGAAAAAAACGCGAATACGCGCGATACCGTTAAATCTAACACTAAAGCATGTACTCGCGCATTTGTCGTGTATTCCAACAACGCCCGTTCATCCCGTTAGAGATACACATGTGGATGTAGAATAACTCTCTGCGATCCGTATAAAGATCGGGAGCGAAGG
This sequence comes from Vollenhovia emeryi, assembly GCF_000949405.1. Taxonomy (NCBI): domain Eukaryota; kingdom Metazoa; phylum Arthropoda; class Insecta; order Hymenoptera; family Formicidae; genus Vollenhovia; species Vollenhovia emeryi. The sequence continues at coordinate 159,358 of NW_011967115.1, read as the reverse complement.
AGAGCGCGGGAATGGTGGGACAGATTGGCGGGAGGGGACGGAGAACATCATGCGGATATATTGATTTTTTGTTACAAATAGAAACGCGGGACAGACGGCACAGATAGAATGATACCAATCAAGGCATTGTTGCTATAACGCGATTGTTGGATATGAAATTTCAGAATGCAACGCCCGTGTCGCCGGATGCAATTCGGCCGTTCAGGTTTCAATCAGGCTGCGTCGTTTTCGGGCAGAAATCCGGCGAACGCCATCCGCGGTCTTGCTGTAGAATTTGCGAGTCCCGTATTTACATAAAATCCGTTTTAGACAATTCACCCGCGACGCGACTCAGGATCCGGGATAAATTATATATATATGTACTATATATACCAATCTGACATATCGCAGAAGAGACGTTTCGCGAAATTGATCAGTAAAATATGAGCGTGTTTTGTTCCCCCGAAGATAACACGAATGCGAGCGATGTGTGTAGTAAACCGACTGATTTAATAATCATAGTCCATGACTTGATACAATCGAGACTTTAATTATGTATTTAATTAATGTTATATGTGAATTTGTGCTGAACTCCAGTCTCTAGATTTGACATCCAACATGACGTTTCCTTTATCCGCGCTAATTTTGCTCTCGTTTTGCTGGTTTTCTTTCGTTATCTGCGCGCATCACGATTCGACGTATCCCCTGCCTTCATACATTACTCGCACATTATACGTCGCGGAATACTTTCCAATTGAATTTTCACGCGATCCTTTTACATGATGTATGTATGCGAGACCCATCATAATTTCTCACTTTGACAAATGCAAGCGGATCGATCTGACACGAGATGACCCTCTTTCTATTGATAAAGTGCCGCTTATAATAATGACGGATAGGGGATTTCTCCTCGTCAAACGTCAAGAGCACCATCGTCCTGCCTGTCTTCGATCTATCTCTCCGCTCTTCGTTCCCGGCGTTTGTTTGACAGTCGCTCGAAATCTCATGGTTCGTCCACATCTCGTTCAATGCCTCTTTTTAACGTCAACGGATAAACGCAATGACGAAAATAACGACATATCGACAGATCGCGTTAGCGCACGTGCCCGCAGACATTTATAGTTATTAACGGGATAGAAGATAAACATATAAAAATAGCTATGTAATATTAAATCCTCGACAAATATTTATGATGCAGTGCACCGAAATTATCGGGGTTCCTTCTCAATACAAGTAATAATTTATAATCGCTACTTTAGAGGTTGGTAATCTGATGAATTTAAACTAAATTCGCATTTAAATTTTACAAATAAAAGTGATTGAAAATAACATTTCGTAAAAACATTTGAAAATAAAATTACGTAAATTGCACATCAGGCCTTCGTCTTACATTGATAAAATTTGATGTAGTACACGTGGGTCAGACAAATGATTCTTGAAAATTACACTAGCTTTAAATAGTTGTAAACAGACAGAGTCTGAACTTTATTCCTTTCCTTCATCAATCCGGTACTTACAAAAACTACAGGATTTATATCTATATTAATTTTTCTAAACATGTTCTCAGGTTGTTTCAAATGCCCCGCCCATTCCGCTTCCATCAATCTCGCATTGTTCCATCTCGAAAAACAACAAACTCGTGGCCGGGTATAGGAAAAACAAAACCACTAATTCGATCGAAAAAAATTTTATTTCGACAACTGCCGTTATAGCACATGATTTTACCGTACATGTGGATTTATGACAGCGTATCGCACGCGCCCTCTTTTTCGCTCCTCCCTCTCTCTCTCTCTCTCGTCAACAATTTCCGTCTTGCACGGTATATTCTGCTCTATTATGTATACCTTCAAAAAAGTTGCGTAATCTTGGAAATATAGATACGCCTATGCCCTCTAAACGGTCGCAATCTTACGCGCGCCCTTCCCCTCTCGTTACTCGTTAAAATAAAAGAAATATTTTTATATACTTTTTTTCTCGTTTATTTTTCTTATATATTCGTCGTCATACACCGCGCCGTTAGACGGATTCTTCCTGCTGACACTAAATTACACATTTGTACATCGTTAACATCCTTAAAAGTGGTTGCCCCCTTTGGCGGGCACGTCTTAAGGGTCGTAAACTAGGTCCGATTCCTTTATAACTTACACGCGAGCACTCGGTCTACAGGCAAATGCACATACATACCTACATACGCATATACAACGCACACGAACATGTACACGCGCGCACGCAGGATACAGAACAACGTTCTCTGCTCACGTTTTCTTTCAGATTGCCAACAGTGCAATTGGTTTCGCGCTGAGGAGGAAAATTTAGATTAGTTGAAGGAACGTCTCGAAAAAACTACTTATACATAGATATGTAATGATATGTGGGCGTGTAAACATATGGATATGTGAACGTATGGATATGCGAGCGTGTGGATATGTGGGGGATGTAGAAAACCAAAAATTGCAAGCTCGAAGAGAGGGTGGGATTTACATTTTTCGTCATCAATCTAAGGACTCGGTAAAATAATTACGTTGGCAACCCTATCGTTTTCCCCGCGATTTTCGAGAGATTTACGTTACCTCCTTTCATCAGGCTTTCGGATTGCATCTGATGTGTCGCGATGGTTACGTACAAGTGTATGTGATATCCCTTCGGACGGAGCGCATATGTACGCGATACTATTGTTTCAAACAATAGCCTGTAGACGCCGTCGACGTCCTATTATCTTTAAAACTGAAATTTTTTATTGTCCGCAATAGAAGCGTAGATATGCGCTCAGCGCTTTAAAACTACGATAAAAAATGTAAATTTGATAGAGAGGGGCTAGAAAACTCAGGTTCTATGTATATATATATGTATATATGTGATATATATACGTATATATATGTCCCAATAAGGATGATGCATACGGATGTGTTACCGCACGGGTTATTAACAGAGCCAACAACCTGTAGCGAGGATTTTTCGCAGGACTCGCGTGTTCGGGCCGCTCGTTGGAGCGGACGTTAAAGGGTTACTCATTAATGTTATTACTAGCGTTAACACGGAGCACATAGCCGGTTACGAGTCGCGGCAACGCGGTTTGTAACACTCGGTCTAATTGTACAAAGTGCAGCTTTTAAGGCCGAGGTTGACGCGTTACGTCGATGCGTATCTCGGGGCCTCTCTTCGTGCTCAGGATTGCCAGATTTTTCCCTTCGAAGTACAGGAACTACGTAGATTACGTAAAGACAGCAGGGACTTGTAATACTTAATAAATAAGGGCGTTACTCTCTTTTCTACTTTCAAAACACGTTCCTATAGCTTCAACCTTCTTATTGTGAAACGTAATTATAAGATTTCAAAAATCAAACTGGGTTTCTAAATTTGCAATATAACGCCGTTATCTTGCCTTGAAATCTAGGGCAACTCCACGTAAGCAAAAATCTCTGGCAACCCTATTCATACCTGAGTATCTTGTATCAGAAATTCATTCAGTTACTTCCATCTAAAAATACATCGCACCTTCGTGAACGTTATTTATGTAACAACTGGATATTTATAAATAGATGTTATGTTAGATATACCTCCGGATATCTGTATAATTCGTTTTAACAAATCGGAGAGAGTAACGTCACGAACGAAATTAACTCTTGACCCGTGCTCACACATCTGGCAGTCACGTGTATGTGTTTAAAATCGATTTGAGTAAATCTTAAGACGCGATTTAAAGTACTTAAAAACGCAACTCGTCCGCTTAGTGTCTTTAAAAAAGACTAAGATATGCGTCCTCGGCTTAAAATTCAGTATCCTCTTGTTTTTAATTTCTCTGTGTCTGTCCACATATTCTCTAATTAAGTAAAAAGAGAGAACGTCGGATTAGAAGTTAATCTCGCTACTTCAACCGGGTACAAAATTAACAACGTGGCGCGCTATTGTAGTGTAACGACAATTAATTTACCGCGCGTACTTCGAGCTTGTAGAAAACACTTATCACTCACACCTTGTTGTATGTGCCAAGTCACTGCGAGTAAACATCTTCCCTTTCATTTGCCGTGTCCACCTCTGCTTCGTATCGTTATTATCAGGTAGATAATAGTGACAATTTACGCTGTAGATAATTCACGATCGGTTTTCTTGCATTGCTTCACTCGTCCACTACGAAGGTCGCCGTACATTATTGTCTATGTACAAAACTTCACGAATCCAGTAAAATTAACACTTTGTCTTTCGATCCCTTATCCCTTCCCTCCCCGCCCCCCCCCCTCGCTCTCTTTCTCTCTTTCACTCTCACACATGCACTTGTCCTGTTACCGTTTTAATTTAAAATACTTCTCGGTCGATTGGTAGTTACTACGATTTATTGCTGCCAATTGTTAAGACAGATGGTACTCATTTGTTACGTCACGGTACAACAACGGGAAATACCATTGAATGCTGTATCTATATATTCTGATAATAATGACCCGTAACAACTGATGCGAACTTTGGCCTAGATAATAAAGCTATACGGCCAGTCTCGGCCACATCAATAAGAAACATTAAAATATTATAACAATTTTATAAACTCTAGTTAAAAATATTTACGATATAAGATACACATATATAGTTATAAAATTCATCTGATTTATTTTATATCTTTTTCTTTTTCTCTTTTGAAGGGCTCGGAATACCGCGTTTTGCGCCCAAAATATTCTAAATCCGCGTAACATTACATTAATATGTCTACATGGTTCCGAAAGTACGAAAATTCGAGGTGTGCAAATTTCACGAGGATCCGGGCATCGAACGTCGCGGTCGCGAAAGCATATTTTCGCGCTAGGAGCGAAGGACGAGCTCCTCCCAGCGAGCGAAATTACCTTAAGAAGTGAGAAAATATGTGCACAGGGTTGTTTACGCTCGTCTTGTGTAGCCCCCCCGTTTCTCGGCAGTGTTTCAAGTATATTTTCTCGTAAAAATATGCAAGCACGTAACCGCGTTATCGATACAATTACAAAAATTAGGATGACTGCGTCATCCTGTCGGCAGTGGAAAAAAAGAAAGTCACGCGCGCGAATATAAAATATCTTTCCTTCATAATCAACCGATATCGACAGATAGCGAAAAACGTTCACAAATTAATTTTAATTGAGCTTTATTGCTGTCGAAACTTGGATTAATAGCTTAATTATACATTAAAAGTTAAACTAGCTTCATACAACTAATGTTTATTCATATTTCATCAACGTTAAATGTATTTTAATTTATTCTAAGCTATTGTTGTTACAGTGTTAAATTAATCAATGGTAAATGCACAGGCCTACAAAAATGACACTTTTGAATCCCCACCGAGATTTAAGGGTGTTTCTCTATGTAATTTTTAGCGCTGAATCCAAATCTGGCCGCAGAATTTGTCTAGCACGTCAGGATTTTGAGAGAATTGTAACGATTTTTTAATTTTTGGGCCGCCATATTTGATCAGCCATGTTGAAAATACAAATTCTAACTTTAAAATCTTAATCAGTGACCCGAAAAACCCTTTGATACAAAGTTCTGAAGAAATCGGTCTGAGAAACGTTCGGTGCTTAGGTACCAAAGAAAATTGAATTTGTTAATATTAAGTGTCCTACAGTTGTAATTATATTACACCATTTCGAAAACCGCGTATATGCATTTCCGTAGATTTTGTCATGAGAAATCCGAATCTGTTGACTAAATTAACGAGTATCATCGCGTTTCAAACTTATTTCCATCTGAAAATGTCAAAAAATGGCCTTTTTTGCACTTTTAAATTAGAATATCTCAAAATCCTGACGTGCTAGACAAATTCTGCGGCCAGATTTGGATTCAGCGCAAAAAATTACATAGAGAAACACCCTTAGATCTCGGTGGGGAAAATCTTGTAGGCCTGTGTTATAGAAAATATCACAATAAAACTTTAACTTTAGTTTGATATCGTGTACGAAGTGGCACGTGGAAATGTTGAACACAATCTGAATAAATTATTCGGTAAGCCTAGCCTCGTTAACAAATATAATAAAATCGCGATGTCTGTGCGTAGAACAGACGAAAGTTTCGTTTCACGCAATACCGCACGCTACGTATCAATAATTAAATTCATATAACATTTATTTTCCGAGAGGATTCGAGAAAATAAGGGGCGCCTCTATACCGGGCTCGGATCAATAACCCAGGAAAGGGAAACCCAAAGTCAATGGTGAGACGAAACAGCATTATTCCGAGTGTACTTGCTAAGTTTTATTATTGAGTCATTCTCAGAGCGCAAAACTTTCAAAGGGCCCAACCCAATCGCTCTTAGTTCCGTGATCACCGGGGGGATTTGCTATTGAAAGTGATTCTCAAAGAATAGAATTTCGAATCGAATGCCGGAGTTCGGGACATTTATTATTCCCCTGCATAATAGCGTGCATGATGAGAATTAGAACGACTGCGTCATCAGTTGTAAAAGAAGAAAGCCACGTGCATGTGCGCGCGCGTTTAAATTTAGAATATCTTTCCTCTAGGAATCGAATGATATCGACGGATAACGAAACATAACGTGTATTTCGTTACATTATTAATTCTTTATAACGTGATCTCTATCGTGCCCCAGTTTCAACAATTAGTATTTCGCGGCGATATTGCGTTCGTGTGGTTTCCCGGCGAGGCTGACCCGTTAGATTGCTAACGCATTTTGCCGAAATTTTGGTCGGGCAACATTTGCGATATCGCGCGATCGGCTACACCTCGAAGATTCGCACTTTGATTTTGACAGTAAATTGCAATTAATATCGCGTTTCTCCGATCGATGCGGCTCGCATTGAGTCGCGAGGTTCTAGACCTCGCGTACCTTATAGTCGGCTACATAGACAATGAGTGCTATCGCTGCGTATATTGAACTGGCATGTGGCGTTGCGGCAGTCGGTTGTGTGCCACGTCGATCGAGAGGTATATAAAAAAAACTAGTAGAAATCAGATATAAAGACTCACTTGCACGCAACAGTTGACTCTCGGTTGCTTTGAGCGATTGACGTGCCGTTATGCGCGAGAGCGCTCGAGAGCACGTTTTAAGCTAGCGGGTAAGAATTGGGGGGGGGGGGGGAAAACGCGATATTTTTTTTTCTTCGTTAGTCCGCGTGATTTTACGAAATGCGAAATCCAAGACGAACGACCGCGAGTTCGGGGGTAACGTGCAGCGACATCCGCAAAGCGGAAAAATTCGCGAGCTTGTATACCGCACAATTTTTTTTTTAGCATCGCGTATATAAGCGAAACTGCACGTAGAAGTTTCAAACGAAATTTTTTCCGAGGACGAATTCGGTTCGCGTAGATTAACGAGCGGATCGCTACGAATGATAGGTAGGATTGGGTAACGGCGCGTTCCTCAAATCGAAATTGTTGCGAAACGGAAATTTTCGAGAGAAATAAAAAGGGACGAGGAAACCGGTTATTCGTAATCCGTTTAATCGAATAAGATAGCAATGAAAATCGTAGAGACAAGCAAACAAATAAAGAGAAAGGTAATCCGTTAATTGTGTTGAAATTCTGAAGATGGGTCGCTAGCTTGACGGAGATCGTCTCGGCCTTTGTTTTTTACTCTACACGTATGTACCAAATCAACTCACATCCGTGTGAGAAGAATGTTAGCCAAACGGCGACTGGTTCAAAGCAACGTAACTGTTGTCACTCGTTTTACATCCCTATGAACTTTTTCCTCGTCACTTAAGACCGGTTAATTACCACGACTTTTAATTACGGGCAACGGAAAATGGAAATTGTCAGATAGAGAGAAGACTCCATAAATCCCTGCTCTTAGAGTATTCAGTACAATCGTATCAGGGTTCATACAGTCAACGTTATTTACTTATATGTCACGCGTATGTCACCTACTCTCGTCCCCTTTTCTCTAGATATAAGAATTAATGCAAAAGTCCGAGCGGGGTTCAGTCCTGTGTGTGTGCACGCGACATATCGTCCGGAGTGGCCGCGGGCGCTATTTCCGGGGCGCTGTTTTTTTTTTCCCCCGATATGACGGATACGGCTTCGAGATCATTGAGCAGAGAAAAACCGGTCGTTCCGCGCGATACGCTATAGAACAATCGGTGATAAACGCAAAAGCGCCGAATCTCGGCCGCGTGCTTTTTCGACGAACGGAAAACGCGTACGCGCAAACACGGATACACACACGTCCACGTACACGCGCTCATACGCACACACGCACACACGCACACACATACACGCGTACACGCACGCACACGGGTACACGCTTATATACGACATACAAAATGAACGCACGTCGACACACTTTAGATGGGGATCGAACGAAACTCGCGACTGGCGTTTTGACTTATCGTCAGATCGAGTTAGCTCGCCTCCTTGAAGGGGTAAAAAAATCCCCGGGGAAATTGGTGCCCGAGGAAATGGCTCGTAACTTTGATTAAATCTGTTATCGCGAGAACGTAAGCTTTTTTTTTCGTCGCAGACAAATTAAAGGAAGTAATTATTTTCTTGTATTCTTCCTGAAAAAGACGGCGTACTAAAATTGAAAGTACATGATGCGCAATAAGCTACAAAGTAAAAATATCCAGTTAAATAAAAATTCTCCTATAAATAAGAACATCCGGTAAAATCAATGAATGAACTGTCGGGCACATATTTGTATGACAAGACAATACGGTTATATGTATAAAAATAAGGTTGCGAGTTTTTCTATTTCCGCAAAGCATTCTCTGACGAATCTTACGATCGTGGGCTGTTTCGCAGGCACGTTGCTTACTGACAATTTTGTCAAATTCGACGGTTTTCTCTGAATTGATCCTTCAATACGCGAGTCAAAGTTACCCCTTTAGGAGCGTAGTAATCCGACTTGACAGTACCTTGGTTCACCGTCGAATGCGTGGATCGACAGAGCCTCACTTATGTAAGACACCAACGCCAGACATAAGCCAACCAATCAATCGCGAAATCCAGCTTTAGTGATTGAGCAATAGTATACATTCGCTCGCGATTGGTTTAAGGACTTATCACACAGTCTTATGTAATTGATTCCAATGTGGTGCCCGTTGCAAAGAGACAATGATCGAGACCGACCATACACACTCTGGATTCACCGTCGCGACGCACGTGCTCGCAAATGGCACTCCATTAATGTTGAAAAAGCCTTGAGCTTTAATATCAGACGTCATCAATATTATTGATCGACACCGTTGTACATTTGTTGTATGAATATAATATGATATACGTCTCTTTAGCGCTGATAAATAATTAAAATAAATTGCAAAATTGTTGTTGCGCCACGCGTTACAATATCGGCAATTACTGCAAAATTTAATATTAAATAAAATAAGAAATTCAATCGAGCCGCGTCCGGAATAAAATGGGAATCGGGGAAAATAAATTTGTATCAGTTAAAAGCGTGGCGAATTTAATATAGGACACTCGAGAAAAATTGGTACTACCCGCCAAGAGGCCGCGATTGCGATCGAATCCAGGGGGGAGAGGGGGGGGGAGGAAAACGTGCGGTCGTGAGTATGGATCCAGAGCAGCATCCGGCCGCCATATCCCCGGCTCGATCGTTCCTCGCGCGAGGCTTCGTCTCGGACACAAGAGCCACTCGGACCGGCCACTCGAAGCAACAATATAGGCTCGCCGGTCCGTAATCGTGAGAGTTTGTCGACCGAGGCTTCGAGGGAATAACCCAATGTTGACTCAACGAGACTACCTCGCGTATTCTCCTAATTGAGAACGCGCCATTTTGCCAACGCGAGTTTCCCGTCCCGCCGAATAAATAATTCCGTCGTGAATCCGTTCTCGATTCTTCCCCCTTCCCCCCTTTTTTTTCGCTTTCTTATTCTTCCTCCCCTTCACCGAATTGACTAGAAAAAATCCGCGAGAGACAATCTCGTAGCGCTTAAACGCCGTTCCTCGCTTCCTATGCGACTCTACGCGTCATCCCCATCATCGGAAACGTGCACTGCCAGTCTTCGTACTCGCCGTTTATCGTCCTAAGGGAGGGCCACCCTAAACGCGTTTTTTTTACCTCTTCCCCCCCCCCCCCCGGGGAGATTTCAACCTCCCAATAAATCCAAACCGCTTTGGCTTAGCCGTTATACAAATGTATTACCCGTCGATATTGTGCTGCCCAGACAATGACGTGGCCGACGCAGCGTATCGTCATCACTTCCTCGTCCCCGACTCGATGCACGTCGTGTGTATGCACTTCCTGTATGCACTCCGTGTGCGCGAGACGTCGCCTTGCGGTTGACGCGATCGACCGATCTTTCATTGCCGCGTTACACAGAATATTTCCAGAGGAAACGCCAATATTTTGAGAGACAACAGTGTCAGTCGTTGCGAGCGTAAGAGAATCTTGACGAACGCGTATCTAAATTTGCAGCCGCGACTCCCGCGAGACATTACCGCGTGCTCGAAAGTGCTAATCGTAAAATCTCATTAGCAGTCGCGATAATTCATGTATTGGGTACAAACAATTTCTACGGGTGGCTACCGCCTCACTCGCAACGGGCAGACACCGTCATCTTTCGAACGTTGACCATCTTTTCGGAGCATCCTGTACAAGTCGACGTTGTCGATATCGAACACTGGAGGCAGCCCTCGTGACTGGTTGCACCACACGCATCGCGCACAAGACATATCTCTCTCTTGTCGTTAATTCGCCGTCGATCGCCTCGAAGAGTCGCACCACTCGCAAGACGTCTGCGGGCGTTCGTTCGCGGATGGTTCTTGGAGAGAAGAGCCCGGTCATCCGTTTTCGCCGCGTCGCGGCTGCGAGAAGGTCGTGTTGATCGCGTGCGATGACCCTTAGCACAGTCAACCATGCGAGTCAGTTTATCGAGCGAAACGACGTAGACGATCCTCGGTGGCCACGATGTCAATCTATCGCGGTAACGATCCACGCGTTCGTCGACCTCTCGAAGGCTCCTCGCACACGCCTGGCATATATTCGATTCGCGTACTTGAGTTATGGCAGTCTTTAGGGGTGGGCTGTGTGCGTTGCTCGCGCCTCGTCTCGCCTCCGTGCTGTACCTTCCCGATTGCGGGGTGCTGTCGCACCTGTCGACCTGGATGGTATCGAGTTGATGTGAAAACTGTATAATTCAGTACCTTGGATCACTTATACGCGCGATCGCGAGCACGACGCTCCCGTCCAAGCGGGTCCGAGCACGACAATAATGGCGCGTTATCGTCGCTCATCGTCGCACTGACGCGATCACACTTAAACGCGAGAGACTCGTCCAACACATTTTTACTCCTGTTCACTACCGCCCGCCCGGCACTCGCGAGGACAACTCTGTTCTTTCTTCCTCGTGCCCCTCGTTCCTCCCTTAGCAGTCGGTGTCGTCCTCCTGGTGCCGTCTACGTAGCTCCAGATAACGGTGCCGGGCGTCGCAGTAATGAAGTAGCGGTACCTAGACGTCGGTGCCGGTGCCCTCCTGATAACCCTCGTCGGGCGAGCTGCGCGTGGATCCCAGGACGCGTTTCAGCGCCGAGACCGGCGGCAGCACCGGGACGCCCTTCTGCCAGACTCTCATCTGCTTCGCGCCGGGCGGGAACTGCTCGACGACCGGCGCGACCACCGCGAGCTGCTCCTTCGACGGGTACGCGTTCACCGGGACGGCGGACGTCCTGCCGCAGCTGTCCCTGGCCTCCCACAGGCAGCTGGTGTAGAGCATCTTGCCGGCGTCGTCCAGCGCTTCGACGCGGCCGTAATCGGCGACGCCGTAAGGCGTGATGTCCTCGGTGGAGCCGCGCCGGGTGTCTCTGATGAGGTCCGGATTATCGATCGGCATCAAGGACGCCGTCGACGAGAAACACCCGGCGCCCGTCATCGCCGCCACCGCGGGCTGATGACTCTGCTCGTCGAAACGGCTGATCGTACTGTATTCGTTCTCCTGCACCACGGCCGCGTGCGGTCTCTGCACGTAGCTCAGGTGCAGCGACGCGGGCGGTTTCGACTCGAGCGCGAACGACGTCGTCTCGATCTCCTCGTGTTTCCTGCGAGTGGTCGAGGTCGCGGACGAAGGGTTGTTGTCACCGCCGCCGCCGCCGCCGCCGCCGCCGCCGCCTCCTCCACCGACACCACCGCCGCCGCCGCCACCGCCACCGCTGCCGCCGCCGTTGCCGATACCGTCGCTGGACGCCGCTTCCATCGGCGCCGACGACTTGATGACGTCCTTCAGCGGCATTCTACGCAGACGAATAAACAGCACGAGGATGATGAGCAGGATGAAGAGTATGAGCACAACTAATGCGGCGGATATGCCCGCGATCTGGCCCGAGCCCAAAGTCGACATGCCCGCCGTTCTCAGGGACACGTGCAGGGTGAAATTCGCCTCGACGCAGCCAGCGGGATTCTCGGCGACGCAGTAGAACTCGCTGGAGTCAGCCTCCTGCGCGTTGGTGAGGATGAGGGTGCTCCGCTTTCGGAACTGACCCTCCTCGAAGATGAGGATCTTTTGATAGCTGCTGAAGGCCGAGTGATTGGTCAGCAGCCGGCCGTTCCAATACCACTTGACCTTTGCGGGCGGTACCGCGCTCACGCGACACACGATACTGGCGTTCTCGCCGATGGTGGCCTCGGCGTAACGGCTGGCTATCAGCAAGATCGGCCGGCAGGCGAAATCGTCGACACCGAGATCGGTGAAGGCACGATCGAGTAACTGCTGAGGCCCGTGGCACACGGGCGCCACGATGGTCGGCAGATTATGCTTCACCAGCCACGTCTTAATCTCGCGCAGGTGGCAATCGCAGATCCACGGATTCTCGTGCAACTCTATGCTGGTGAGCTTCTTGAGCGGCTCGAAGGTGCCCGACTGCAGGGTGGACAGTCCGTTGTTGCTCAGCTTGAGACTCTCGAGCATTTCCAGTCCGCGGAAGCCCTTGGCCTCGATCTCAACGAGCTGCGTATGCGACAGATCCAGCTTTACCAGATTCGGCGTGCTCTTGAACGCGTGCTGACGGATCCGCTTGATGGGGTTGTACGCGAGCACGAGATCGCGCAGGAACGGCGTGTCGGTGAAGCTCAAGCTCGGCACCGTCGCCAACAGATTGTTGCTGAGATCGAGCTCGACGAGATTCGTGAGGCCGGCCAGTGCCTCGCTGTCGATCCGGTCGATACGGCACTCGCGCAAGTAGAGACGCTGCAGATTCGTCAGCCGCACGTGTATAAATATGTTGTCCGGCAGGTGACAGATGTTGTTGCCGCTCATGTCCAGCACCTGGGTCTCCGGATCGATCCACTCCGGTATGCTGGTCAGGTCGCGATTCACGCACTCCACCGTGCGCTTCCCGCTCTTCCACTTGCACGAGCACTTGTCGGCGCAATTGTCGCTGGCTGCCACGCCGAGCACCGTCACCGCGTACAGCAGGAACACCGAGACCCCCATGATGGATCGTTATTGTCGTCGTCGTCGTCGTCGTCGTCGTAGCGAACTTTCCCGCGACTCGACTCCTCTTTCTCTTTCGCACTCTGCGCCTGGCTCTCCCGACGACACTCGGGATTCGCGCACGTCTCAACGACAGCGGAGAAGCGTCTTCCGCGCGGGGAAGCTTCTCGGGACTGATCTTACGCCCATCCTCCTTCCTTCCGTGTTGTCGCACTCTCGCGTATCTCTCGTTCCGTCCCTCCTCTCTACGCCTTCCCTCCCCAGCGATTCTTCTTCTACTGGCTGCTGCTCCTTTCGCACACCCCGAAATTTCTACGGAGCCGCCCGCTTTTCGGAGTCCTCGCTGCGCACTGTGGCCAACTACGAGGAGAATCGAAATTGAATGGACCCGTCTCGTCCATTCGCGGATCCTTGCCCAGCACTCCTCGCCGCTGCGGTAACCGCGTATCCGCCGCGTCCCTTCGTCTTCGCACTGCGAGCAGCGCGCGCTCGACGAGCCCAAACCACCGAAGACGTCCCCCCGGATTTTCGATCAGCCACTTCGTCGAGTATCCATTGGCGGCGTCATACGTGCGCACACGCGACCAGCACATACGACGTCACTACTAAGCAGACGAGCGGGCGGACAAGCCCTCGTCGCCGTCGCCGTCCCCGTCCTCGTCGTTCTTACGTAAATCCGCATCCACCAACGTGCACCACTTGCGTCGTCCCCGACGAGAAGCTCCTCGACGCCTCCGCCACGCCGTATCGACTGTAACCGCACCACTACCACCAGCGACGGCACCACCACCGCTACCACCAGGCCACCACCGCCACCACTCACATCACCGACCACCGCCGCTACTACGGAAGCACCCCTGATACCCGAATTCTCACGAGGTGCCCCGCCGTGCTAGCCGAGCGTAACGCTGCTCTCGTTGCGCGGGGGCCAACGTACGAGGGTTGTGAGCGTCTCCCCGATAGCGTGCCCCTCTCTCTCTCTCTCTTTCTCTCCTTCCCCCTTTCACCCACTCTCTGTATCTGTCGACATCTGTCTCTCTCTCTCTTTTTCTTTACGCTCCTATCTATCGTTTACGCGCGCGCGCGTTCCCTTGCTCGAGGGAAAAAACGGCGACGGCGACACCAGCGACGTTCGGCGTCGTCGTTGTTGAAATGCGAGACTGCGAAACCCCCGGCAGCGAAACAGAGAGACACCCTCTCGCGCGGCTTTCCTCTCCTCGTATCTTCATCTCGCGTCGCCCTCTCTCCGTCTCTCTCCCCGCCGGTCCGTTCGTACGTCCGTACGTCCGTACCCCGCCAACATCCCCGCGTTTCTACTCTCGCACCCTCTAGCACCCCCTCGCACCCCGTTGCACACGCCGGGCCGCTCGGGAGGGAAAACGCCGACGCGAAGTAGGGCGCACCCTTCTTCCGCTCTCGCTACGGGGTGGTCGAGAGAGAACGCGAGGGACAGCGGCGGGACGATGTCGGAACGAATTCACCCTTCGCGGATGAAGTTCGAATTAACTTAAAAAGTTTCAGGGGGGGTCTCAGGAGATTGGAGTATTTTTAGAATTCTTTCAACGGCAACGTGACGTCCGATAAATCGTGAAGAGGGATGAAATTTTCGCCGAGGCTGAACAAGACGAAAATTCGCCGGAGAAGACTGTTGTAGTCTGAAATTTTCACGACACCCCGTACATTAGACACACAAACACACGCGCGACCATCGTGATTCTATATCACCCCTCGTACCCTGCAATCGTGTACGTTCTCCAGCGTCCCGACGTCCACCCTCTCTCTCTCTCTCTCTCTCTCTCTCTCCTCCCTCTCGTTCTCGCTTTCCGTCTCATTTCCACCCTCTTCTCTCCCCCCCCTCCCCCGTGCTGCCTACAGATACTCTCCCTGTAACAAATCCCCACTTCCAACCCCCGGCGGCGGTGGTCGGCTCGTGCGCCCTGCACGCCGAGTCGAATCGGGAGCATTTCCACCCCCTACCAACGGTCGGGTAACCCCACCCTGGTCGCGGGGCGGGGGACACCTTCTATCCCTAAACGGGTATGACGGGAGGGGGCGCGCGCATATCGTAGTCGTCGCTATACTCGTCTCCCCTCTTTCCCTCCCACCGGCCCCCTCGTCCCCGTCACGAGGGCCTCGGCGCTCCGCGTCTCTTTATCCTCGGGAACTTTCTCCCCCGTCCTCCGGCCCCGGTCTGCCGATCTCGCCGCCGAATCCCGCACTCTCGACATATCGAATGCTACGTCACAGCGGGGAGATATACGGCTATTTCGCAAAGTGGTTAAATGCACTGCCAGATTACGGGGGCGGAGGGCGGCGGTTCCGGCGCCCGGCGCCCGGCGCCCGGCGCCGCTGTCGGCCCGACCGCGATATCGGCTACGGAATCGTAGAATTCCATCGTAGAATTCCGCCGGCGTGGCGAGCGAGATTCGTGGTCTCCTAAGATCCGCGTATTCCGGTCGCATACCCGACGCTAAACGCGTGCCTGCCCGATTCCCCGTGCCGTACAAATAAGCGACGTCTCATCGGGACGTCGATTAATTTCAACGACAGATCAATTGTCTCTCCCCGTCCCTGTCCCCCTCCCGCCCCCCTTCATTCCCCGTCGACGTTCGACCTCGCGAAAGAAACGCCGGAGACCGCAGAGAAGCGCGTTAGGGGGAGGATTCGCTTGGTGTTGAAAGCCGCGAGGGATATAGAGTATCCGTCGGCGATGAATTTACAGAGGAGGCAACAACAGAGAGACGGATATTTTATTCATCATCATTCGCCATAATTGAAAACAACTCCCCCCCCTCTCCTCCCCCTCCCCGTTCTTTCGTATCTCCGGACTCGGGGTGACACATCCCCAATCTGAGGGTCAACGGACGTCCCAGGGATCGGTCCTAAAGCCCGACGGCCACGCTTAGCGCGCTAAATGTGGCGGCGAAGATAGAAGCAGGAATACGGGTCAGAGTACGTCTCGTTTATACCTCCGACCCTTCCTCCGCGCAGCATCCCTGTATCCTTCCCCGTTCGCTATCGTCGCATTGTCGTCGCCTATATATTCGCGCCGGCGAGGATGTGTGTGGCATACGGACTCCCTCGACCGTACGAATCTCTCTTTCTCTTTTTCTCCCTCCCTCCCCTCGCCCCCCCCCCCTCTGCTCCCGCCACCCCGTCTCCTCGGAGAGTCTCGACCCTGCAAACGACTCGTGGAAAAATAATTCAGAAAATGAGAGAGCCACGACCGTAGAAAGATGGGATCCGGTTCCCGTGGCCGAGAGAGGGACGGGGAGGGTGGACGGCTGGATTTGGCTACGCGAGAAGAATGACACGTTAGCCGGCGGTGGACGAGACGGAGGAGTGATTCGTAGTGTGTCGTGTACAAATTCTCCCTGGAGGACCTCTTAGACCTAATTGGCCGTCCGAATCGATATCTGCTCGTCCGTTGTCGGCAAAATTGCGATGTGTTCCCCTCGCCCTCTCTCTTTCTCTTTCGAGAAAAAAAGAGGGAAGGAACGATTCAGAGTGACGAGAAAATAAATCTTACAGAATTGGCCCGGAAAGAGGGTCGTAGAATTGCGCTTTCTTTCGTCGTTTCATTTAGTGCGCTCTATGAAAATAAATAGAATTGACCGTATCGTTTTGTTTGTTTTAAAAATAGCGGCGAAATTGATATAAACGATTTGAATCGCCGGCCAGGGAACGGGGCCGGAGATGGGTATGCAAAAATGTAGGTGTTCTTCTTGAAACTTGATCGATCGATAGGAAAGATGAAAAGAGTAAACTGAAAACTTTAACCGTCTCGTTTTCCTCGATGTGCAACACATTAATTAGTGCGCTGAATTAATTTATCGGCAGAAAAAATCTTGGAGATTAAAAATTGTTTCAAAGTTAAAATTGAAGGTCTACACATTCCGCGAAGAGAAGCGAGAAGGAACTTTCGGAGACTCTTAACGCCCATGTAAATGCGTCGGACTTTGATCAAATTGAATAGAAAAAAATTACATTGCCCGTCCCGGGTGGTGTGAAAGCAAATCTCACTTTCGTCACTTTCCAAGCTTCGCGGTAAGATTGGAAACACGCATACAAACGACCGTACTCATCCATGCACTGATAGATCAGCGATTGAACAATTTCCTGCGATAAAACTGAGCCGGGAGTGACAAAGATAAGACGTGGAGAAATGGACTGTCTGAAGAGTATGAGAACGCAGAACGTGATGAAGGTGGATTCGTTATGGGTATTCGCGTCACGAAGATAAGGGAAAAAGGGAGAGTCGATAACACGTCTTCGGGCGCGATGCATCCGTGGTGGCACGGCCGAACGACGCTATTTAAGCGACTACTTAAAATCAATAGCGGCCCAACGTTTATATCGCCCCAAGGGTCTCTGACAGCATAATTCTTATGCCCTCTTCCCCGCCCATTCTCCCTGAACCAAGTCGGCTTGTTCTTTACGTGGATTCTACCCTCCGCAGATCCTCCTCCTTTGAAAGACCCGCGGAAGATCGCGTGGAATTAGAGAAGCTCACAATAACGACAGTAGAATCAAAATACGATGCCTGTGATATTGAAGTATCGGTGTTTTATTTTCGATTGCGAATGCGTTTGATACTCTTTCGCTGACGGCTCGATATCGAGAAAGTATCCATCATTTGATTTTATGCATATTAAAAAATTCTTTTAATATTAACTCTAGGATCTATTATTTTCACGAATGGCTCGTGTCGTTTACATTCAATTTGTTACCGTATAATTTTGGGAGGATGCTGCAAGTATTGGTTCTCGCTGATACTCCACGCCAATCCACTTTTAAATTGTAAAATCAACATCAGTTAAAACGAGAACAATAGTATCTTTACCTTGACACGAAATATTGTTTATTATATTTCGTTTGATATCGATTATCTGATAAACGCATTAAACGTTAAATGCTAAGTAGTATTAAATGTGATTAGAGGAAAATGCATACTTCGTCTAGCAACAAATTAATGTGAGCCGTATTATAAGGATACTTCGATATCTCCATGTAACGTCGCATTTGACGTAATCCGCTTAAACGTGCATTAGCCGCAATAATCCCCGGATATACCTACAAAATATATTGCGAACCGTAACAATAAGTGCCCGCAGATGTTTCGAAATACGAGTAAATAATGAATAGACTTCGGTAACAACTTTGTGGATGGCAAGGTACATGCAGAACAAATTTCCTTCTCTCTTACACGTTTGATACTTCAATCCACCTATTGTGTCAATTTGCAAACGATTGTATATTGACACAATTTCAAAACAATTATAATTAACTTATTAATGGTATAGTAAGATTACTTGAAACGCTCATTCGATAAAGAAATGCCTTAGAAAATTTTAAAATGCAGGATGTTATTGACAACGTAGTCTTGAAAATTCACCTTGTTTATCTAATAATCGCGTTGAGGCCACATGAGAGAGGATCGTCTTACATGAGAGGAAAAAAAGCTTGGGAAGGTGGAATCTTATGACGTGAAAAAAGATATCTCGTGTATTATGTGTACTGAAACAGAATTTTTATTAAGGGACGACAAATCTGCTGTTTTGTCCCTTAAAGAAAACAAATTTGACATACGATTTATTAGAGTGGGTTTGAGCCAACAGAATGGCGAAGATAAATAAAAAAAAAATTCTTTTTATAGTCACGCGCAAACCCATCTTTACATTTTAGAAAAAGAAAATTGGTAATGTTTCTTGGAACAAAAAACTGTTGAGTAATTTCGTATTATACCGCTTAGATTATTTCCGATACGATAAACAACTAATAGGAATTATTGTCTTGACAAATGCACATAAAAATCAGAAATACAGAGAGAGTATTTCATCTGCCTCCAATTACGCGTGAGCCGCGAGTTATTTGTAAACAGATTAGCAAGCTGCGCAAAACCGCGAAACAAATTTTGCTACGTATCCATCCAGAAACGCATTTTCATTAATTGTATAATTGCCATCAATTGTAAAATACAAACATAACGAAGTTGTTTCTAGAAAATAAGAGGAATTTCGCAATCTTATGCCGCTTGCAATTTACAAATAACCGAAACTCAGATCTCAACGTCACAAAATAAATCGCTTCGTTAGATAGTGTCGAAAATTCTTCGTTCATATCTCGTTAATAATAGCAGCAATAATATTAATAATATAATGAAAATAAATCGATCTGTTACATAGTGTCGAAAATTCTTCGTTCATATAATAATAGCATCAATAATATTAATTATACAAAGAAAATTGTATCACATCACAGTAGCTGATTAGATCATTCCCGTTTACATTATTGGTTCCGCAATTTTTGGTAAACAACACGCGTATGTAATAATAAGTTCTTTAACAAAACGTAAAGTATGAATAGTCGATAAAACTGATATTGTTTCACATTTTCGAACGAATTGTACTTTTTTTTGGTTTTTTTTATATTTCATAAATATTGGAGATCTAATTCCAATATCATTAATCGAGCTGCGTATGTTATTCGAACGCGGAAAGATTGTTCGTTTAGATGTTAAACGATACGATCGATTCTCGGTTCGTTTGTTGGGAATGTGCTTGCACGCAGCTCGCCGCATTGGGTTAACCCCAATGGAAATAATTCAGGCGAAGGTACGAGATGCGCTGTTAGAGAGCTCGTTCTCTCAAGATGTTCTCCTTCACACTTACGATTTAAATCGTAGACATTGAGGAGTAGAACTTACCCTCCCCCGGATGAGATTGGGGAGAGTCCTCCACAATTCTCGCATGTACCCGGATGTTAACACATTTACTTCCGAAATCGTATTTCTACGTCGTACGAATTACATTCGCTTACTTTCATATCAAGGGCACTCCTTGTTATATCCAAGATTGATTGCTGGAACCGCACTTGAATATACCTCATGCATCAGACGTAAAGACGTGGTAAAAGATGTCAAAGTAAAAAATATTTACTTTGGCAACTTGCAGCCGCGAAACGCATACTTAGTAACTTATTTCCCAGCATTTTTATCGGAAACGGATACTTGTCTGTAATTTAGAAAATAGGAACGGCAATACACAGGTGCGGCTGCAAGAGCGATAAAGATTTATAAAATTACCACGTTCTTCAAGTCTGATCACACAACATTGCTAATCAATGTTTCCTCCTCTTTTTTTTGGATTTTTTAAGCCCACTTTTTTCTAAGTTTATATATCTCGCATAATCATTCTTTAGAAAGAGTCAAATACAGCGCGCAATTCTGTAGATTTTTAATATCAATGGACGATTTTTTGTTTACAAGTCTTTGAAATGTACAAACATCGAGTATCGATAATTTTAAGATCAGTAAGAATTTTCAGTTGGAGATAATTTTTGATTAAACTAGAATAGTTTGTAAAATTTTTATAAAATGAAACAACTCTAATGCTTGCTTATTAGCACGGGCCAGTTGACTCTTTCGAAAGTTGAATAAAATACATTTCGCAAAATAGACTCCATAAAATGGATCTAACGTTTCCAATTATAGCGCAATAAGACTAAGTATTTTCTTCTTAGTCTACGTAATGTTTCCAAAAGAATTTTTAAAGAATCGCCATAAGCAAAATAACAGGAGAAGCAAATAGAGTAAGAGTAGATTTTTGTAGTTTGTAAATGGGAGCATTTCGCAGATTAGATCGTTTGGCGAAACAATTGTTATTACATCGGACCCATTTACGTTTGTATATTAAGTAGATAATAAAATGAACGGGGACCGTAATATTAGACTATGACGCAATCGTATGCGATTCCGATCGACCAAATTAATATGCAGTGGGCGACAGATCATTTGATCGACAAGATCGCATATTAGCTTAATTTAATACAGTGCTTTTGCATTAACAGTGACACAAAAAAAGAACTCAATAAATTATCAAATCGTAGCAGATATAATTGCTGGTCTTTCGGTTTGCTCTGGTTGTTCATTTCGTATGTAGTTATCGGAATAATCATTATCTGGCAGATTATTCGTTATCTCGGTTAAGTAGAAGACAGCGTTCCGAGTAGATCGGAGATTATTCAACTATAATGGGCATTATCACTAACAAAGTTCTCACAATATCACCACTGACTTCTTGCCCGTATTCAATATTCATCTGCCCGTACAGTAGTTACGTCAGTAACTAAACACGTTAGAAAAATTTTGCCGAATCGAAGACAACTGAAGGAGCAAAGAGAAATGTAAAATAGAAGGACGCGTAACGATTGTTGAGTATGGTACATCGTATTTCGACGTATTTCAGTTATCGTATCACCTTCTGCTTCAATAATCTTTGCGCGATTTGTTATGCTACATTAATTTATCTTCCTTTCACCCAGCCGCGCAGGAATCACGAATGCATGTGTATAGGTCTGCAAACCGAATAATAAATTGCAAATCTAATTATCTTGCAACTTGTAACCCGGTTGTGATTATTTTGCAACTTATTATCCGGTGGCGATTATTTTGCAACTTAAACTCGCTTTGCAATAAACCCGCGGTAAACGATTATCTTGCAACTTATAACTCAATTTGCAATAAATCCGCGGTAAACAAAAGCGGTAATCGCGCGAGGATCGTATTACGTTTACTAAGGAATTCTTCTTTCATGTTATATTGACGAGTCAGATTTATGGCGTACGCGATCAAGAATGTATACATTTCCAAAAATCGTAGAGTTGTACATACATGAAATGAATTACATCTCGTAGGACGATAAGAGAAAGCCCGTGATAAGCTAATTCGCGAGTATGATAACGCATATTAATTTACACATAATCGATTATCAATAATTGATTATCACACACATATTTTACAAAAATGCGTATCTATCTCTCGATACTTAGCTGGCGGAGCTACGATGGTATATTTTACTCTACGAAAATGGAGACCCGCGGAATGTATCTCGACTCGAAAATATACTTAGAACTTGCGTCAAACTTAAGCCATGCACTTAATGTCGCTACGAACGAAAATTACGCATATTGGCAGCGAGCATAAACGACTAGTCCAAGTCAACGTTCTGTACATACTCTGTGCCATATCCAATTTCCTCTCTTTTTTTTTTGTGTCAACAGTTATTTCATTACTGTTTATCTATTATCTACAGTTTCCGATAAGCTCACAGTTTCTGATATTACAGTCCTAAATACATTTTAACCGCCTTCTATCACCGTTAATATTTCATTCAAAGAGGATTCCCCTCAAATATGAAATATTTTGGTATCGCATATTGTACCATGTTTCGCATCCAAAAACCTAAGTCATATTGGCTGGTGGCTATCGAATTCTTAAATTTCACCTTGTCATGCATACCAAACCGTAAATTTCTTGCACATGTTTTTACTCTTTCTCGTGTTTATCCCACAATTTCATGAAGATTTCGAGATTCTATGTCGCTATTACCAATAATATTACCATATTACGATAACTTTGGCAATTATCTTTTTTTTATCTTTCACGAGCGAGTATTTTATAGTGTACCATACGTTCACATTCCTGTGTGAACTGTGTCAGTTACTCATGTGCATTCGCTTGCAATCCAACTGTTTCGCATTTTCCAATAATTTTAGTAATAAATCCCCACAATTTGTTAGCTCTCTATTCCAGCCCCGATATACCGTTGTTGTATGATCAAACATATGTTTAACATAGGCTGCGATTGGCCATACAATCATCATCATCAAGCATTAGCCATAGATAACCTTCGCCTTTTTATTGGGGAGTCCACCAGCCAGTTCTTTATAAAAAATAATTATATAAAACTAGTCAATTATACAATCTCTGATTCTCAATCACGATATATTAAAAAGAAAATCCAATTGCATTAAAAAAAAGAAAAAGAAAATTCCATTAGTGGTTGAACAAAAAAAAAAGATAGTTTAAGCATTGCCAAGTGATTTGAATTTCAGAGTTGTATGACAATATTGACAGATAGCAAAATCAAGCCATGATCAAATATTACAACTGATACTTAATATATCCAAATTTTATAAATTGCTAAGGGCAATTTATATACTTTTATATATATATTTATATATATATACACACACGACCTTATTGGTGTTAAGGACAATTTATATATGTATATGCACGACAGTACAAAAGTAATGAGCACATGAATTAGTATGCTGTACTCGGTGAGATTGGCCGATAGATTTTCTAAATTATATATGCCCCTTTTTCTTCGTATCACTTAACAGAAGAAAAAAAATACTGGAAGAATGAAGCCGTTGTATAAAAATCTTCTATTAAAACGATGTTGTATGCTCTCGATGTAATATTTACAGTTATGATAAAATGCAATGATTGATTATTATGTTATTCACATATCTGTTTACATATTGTGCATCTTGATAATGGCTTGACTCTGATTTGCTTTAGCTTATGTACATTTAAATGTATTTATGTACAAAGAAATGATTTCGGATTCGCACCATCACTGCGCGACACTTCAATCACTCAGCTCATTATTACTCATACATAGTACGCTGTATTTACAAGTACACTCACTCTTTGACACACTAACACACACACATTAAACTCTTTGAGCGTGTGTGATGCTTCATTTTACCACAGTGCATCGAAACTACTTGGACACGTTGCCTTCTTCCATACTATTATTGTCTTCTGGTCTCGCCACGTACAAACTGGGGTCTATCACCTTTGGGATAGGTTTAATTTCTGTTCCAAGCTCTTGTTCGATACGGTGTAGGTTGAAGCGATCTTCATACGTGATTAGGTTAATTGCTATACCTAAGTGGCCGAATCTTCCAGATCGGCCGATTCGATGCAGATATGTCTCTGCCATCTTCGGAAAGTCAAAATTGATTACGACGTTCACAGCTTGAACATCAATACCGCGAGTAAATAGATCACTGCTTACCTGCAAAATAGAATATATATATTCAATTAAACATATTAGTCTTTAAAAAGATACAGCACAATTATTAAAGATAACATAATAAATTATACAGATACTACATACATATGTATGTATATCTATATCTATCTACATATATATATATATATATAGTTTCAAATGTTTCTAATATATTAGGAATGTTATAAAACAATCAACTTACGAGATTTCGGCATAATCCTGCACGGAAATCATGGAATACGCGATTTCGGTGTGCCTGCGCCATTTTCGCGTGTATATAATAACAGCAATATCCAAGGTCTGTTATTTTCTTAGCCAGCAATTCGACGCGTTGCGTTGAATTACAGAAGATTATGCTTTGCGTTATTTGTAGCTGCAAAAGTAATACAAAAATTAAAACTGGTTCCAGCTGTAGTTGTGTTTGTTTAATGACATCAGAAGCGATGACAATTCTTCCTGTTACTCAAATAAGATATTTCGATGAAAAAACATTTCAAATCGTTTTAGTACACTTATAAAATTATTCGAAAGCTATTCTTTTCCTTCGACCGTTAATAAACAGCCGTAAAAAGAATGTGATAAAAAGCCTAGTCAAGTTGTGCCCGCATGAATAAGTTTCGTATCACATTAATTTTTACAGCTGTTTATTATTAACTGTCAAAAAAAGGGATCTTATTAATTCATTAAAGTGACCCTAAGTATTTCTTCATCCAAATATCTTCTCATTTGAAAAAGACACGCAAGAATTCTCAACGTGTCATTAAACGAGAATTGCAGAAGAAATTGAAAGCCTTAAAAAATACATTTACTTCAAACGAAAAAAATTTATTATATCCATTGATAAAGAATTACGCAAAATGAAAAATTAGTTGTAGCCTTGCCTTGGAGAATAGCGTGTTAAGGCAGTGAACTTTTTGTCGTTCCTGTACAAAAGCGTAATATTGTGTTACGCCTTTCAAAGTCAACTCTTCCATTAAATTAATCTCATATGGATCTTTCAAGTGTTTTTCCATAAATTGTTTCACAGTCAGAGGAAACGTAGCTGAATACAGCAAAATCTGACGTTCCTGTGGTAATCTAGAAGGAAAATAACACAACTAATAAATATCGCGAAATAATAAACAGCAATGAGTGATATAAATGGTTATTTTCAGAGTAATTGATAGGATTATGTTGCACGCGTGGTATATATCACATTTCTGTAATATTAGTTAAAAAAATTGTCAGTTTTAATAATATCAAATAGAAGATATGGCAACAATATCTGTTAAAATTACGAGTGAAATAAATAGTACAATTTCAGTGAATTTTAAGCGAGAGTCAATTAAAGTTAGTCATTGATTAGTCAGTTTGGCGCACTTGGAAATGCAAATATATTGCATAACATGCCTCAGTAAGACACGTTTCACATTTTTTAAGCGCTTTAACTAATTTAAATGCAGCGTTTTGCATTTACGAGCGTACAAAAGAAGCAAAGCGTTGGGTGAATAGTCAACCTTAATTGTCTCTCATACAAAAAAAATATTGAACTTGACATTTCTCTGCACAGTTCCTCACGGTTATCCACCTACCGTAAAAGGAGCGTGTGGTTAAACAAAGAAATTGTGTGTAAAATGAAACGTAATACTTTTGTACAAGCACGCACCTCGATATTACGTGATCCAACATTCCCTTGAAGTCTTGCGACAGCAGTTTGTCTGCTTCGTCCAAAACTAGAATTTTACAGTGCTCCATATTTGCCACATTCTTATCCATCAGATCAAGGATCCTTCCTGGCGTCGCGATTATCACTTGTACTGAAAGCGTAAATTGCAAACGCATTGTACATTAATTGCAATTTATCGTTAGAAAATTGTACGCCTCTAGATCTCACTAGATCTCACCTTTTTGATAAATCCTCATAATGTCGTCTCGTAAGTTAGTTCCTCCAGTTGTAACCATAACTTTTATATCCATGTGCTTTGCAAGTTCGATACAAATTTGCGATGTTTGTAGGGCTAACTCTCTTGTAGGCACAATTACCAGTGCTTGGATTACGTCCTTCCTTGGGTCAACCTGAAGTAGCAGTGTAGGACATTGATAAGCGCGCGACATTCAAAACAAATACTCTCTTATTCCCCCCCCCCCCCCGAGTTAACACCATCGTACCTGTTCCAGCACTGGAATTGAGTACGCTCCAGTTTTACCAGTTCCATTTTTCGCTCGTGCCAAGATGTCCTTACCAGAAAGTGCAATGGGAATACTAGCTTCTTGGATCGGTGATGGCTTCTCCCATCCCTTTTCGAAAATTCCCATGAGTAATTCACGTTTTAGGCAAAACTCTTCAAACTCGTTACCACGTGTGTCGGTAACATCCTGCAAGAGTAGATTTCTAAGTAAATTTCAACACGGGACCCTCGAGTGCTCTCAAGGTCTTTGTCTGCAGTCAATAGAAAAGTTAATTATGAAAAGATTTACTGAAATTACTTATATTGCGAGAATTACAACTCAAACTTAAAGATGTAAAGTGTGTTATTATAACACCAAGAATTATTTGACGCCAGTAAATGACCAACAACGATGAAGCTTCTAATCGACCGTAACAGCCGCAATCAATTTTCTGCGTTAGAAACACACATCGCCAGTTGTGGCCGATTAGAAGCTGAAATTATACTTATTGTACATTTATATTAATTTTTTTTCCCTCTTAGCAACTTAATTTGAAACAGTACCCCACTTGTTCAACGCGATTCGTCTTTTCGTATTGTAACTCACACTTGTTTTTATTCTTTTATCCTTTGGTGGAATTTTTAATTTGGCTTTCCATCCCACATCATCCATTTTTTCTATCTCTGATTTGTTAGACAAACCAGAATTCAACATATGATTGGAGTTCATATGCGTCTCGGTCATCATTTTGGAAATATCGTAGTATATCTACTATCTTTTCCCTGCAAAGATAAAGAGACAGAGACGTATCATTAGCTGTGACTATGTACAATTACACGTATAGCTAGCAGGTATCGCATTACTCTACAATGTCTTTGTGTACTCCGCGTAAAGTCGCACGCACAAATAGAGCTTTAATATCTAAAGTCCCACACAAATTTCACAAAGCTCTCACGTCGTACAAGATTTTACACCGGTGAAATATTATATAGTCATATCACAACGGCTCCGAGCCTGTGGGCATATTCCAAAGTACGTGCCACTGGGGTCTGAACAGGAAATCTGAGCGTCTGAACGAGACCAAACAAAATTGACCTACGGTGACTGTGTATGCCTATAGGTATCGTGTTTGCCGTTACGAGTATACGTTCGAATGTGCCAAGTGTTTTTGCGTGTTTGGGATATAGGCAGCTGCCATGAACATTCTGTAGATGGGACAGTTGACTGTTGTGCAAAAAAATTCGATCTCCCCGTCGCTCGTCGACTTCCAGTGGACGCGAAACTTACATAATCAGACGAGAACCGTGCAAGAGTTGCTTTGTAAAATATATTATTTACTTCGACAAATCGTTATTCCCTGGGGGGGGGGGGGAGGGTGGAGGAAGTAGAATCACGCGAGCTAGTTTGAAATCGCGAAAGAAAGGCTGCCCGAGTGAGACCCAAGTTTTTCGTACAACGGACGCCAAGAAAGAGAAAGAGAGAGAGAGAGAGAGAAGCGAGGCTCGCGTAGCTATCGAGATATAACGCGTGGAATGCGCCTTCCAAGCATTACTCATGGCAGCGGGGCGAGACAAAGGAGGAATCGTGGCACTTGGGACTTTATCTCGTTACATCTCTCGGGGATGACGAAATTACCGTTTCGAAAGTTTGGGAATTGGAAACGGCGGGCGGAGGAGGGGGGGGGGGACGTCGGTAACAGCCGGCCGATCGCGAGCACGCGGTGCGAGCAACGGAATTCCATCACGGGGGGGATTTCGAACGTTCGCGCAACGGTTTCGAACCGTCGATAACGGCGGCCGCGGGGGGATTCGCGAGTTAAATTTACCGTGGCCGACTCGCTCCGTTTCCAACGGACTTTTCTCTCTCTCTCTCTCGCACTTTTTCAGGTCAAATCGCGACCGGGCGACTCGGTCTCGGGCGACTCGACTCGGCCTGGCGGCGGCCGGGGAAAAGTTCCTGGGGCGGTACTCCGTACTGCGGGGCCCCGCGGCGCGGCGACGGCCGGCCAGTCGGGGGGACGGGGGGACACGCGCGCGCGCTCGCGCGTCTGGACGACGGGGGAACAATGGGGTGCGGGAGCCGCACGGGCGTACGCGCACACGTCGCCCGCGTGCTTCTTACCTTGAAAACGAGTGGACGTCGATGCCGTGGTGTGTATACGTGTGCGCGCCTCGGGCACTCGATGCGGTGGGAAACAACACGCCAAAATGGCCGTTCTCCCCCAATGTCAATGATTTCGCCGGACTTGTCGCAGCGCCAGTGACCGCGTCGGAGCACCGCCGTTCCTCTTCTCCCGTTCGGTGCGATGCCGCGCCGCCTGCTTCTCGCCGCTTCTCTTCTCTTCTCTCCTCTCTCTCTCTCTCCTCACTCTCCTCGCTCTCGCCCTCACACTCTCTCTCGCCCTCTCTCACTCTCTCTCTCTCTCTCACACACACTCTCTCTCTCTCTCTCTCTCTCTCTCTCTCTCTCTCGCTCTACCTCTCTGCCGCTTCTTTACTCGTTACGCTTCGGGAAAAAAGCGTTCTCGTGTATAACACGCGGTCCCGACCCTCAATCTCTCGGTCTGTCTCTGCGACTCGTGATTTGCGTTCCGCTTGCGGTATCTCGAAATCTCGACTGATGCACTGCGTCGAATGCGAGCGACGATTATTGCTTGTTCGGTGTACACGATCCGCACCATGAAAGAATGACGGCAGCGAGACGGCCGTGCCACCGCGGCGTCCCGTCCCCGTACCATCCCCACCAGGCGTCGCCTTAAGGCGGTGCTCATGGCGGGCTCGCGGCCCGAATACGGCGCGGGACGCGCCGGCGACACCGCCGTTCGCGCCTCGACGCGCCGCGCCGTCCGCTCTACTCCGTTTTCAACTCCATCCGCGATCGCGCGCGTCCGCCGTCTCGATTTCGGACCGCATTACGCAAAACGGCCGCGAAGAACACACCCGGCGGCCATTTTGTGCCACCTCGACACGCCACGTGGTTCGAATAGTACGCGACGACCCGACCAATCAACGCGTGCCAAGTATCAGAGGGACGCGTCGCTGTTAAGACCGAAAGCTGCGTTTACACTGCCCTAGTTTACGTCGTACGCTTGACACGCGTATTAGATACAATAGTAACAAATAGTAAATTGGTTTAGTCATTGGCTGGTCAATTTAAATACGCTATTTGATACGCGCGCATGATGTAAATTAGGTCATTTAGTGATGCAAGATTCAAGTCGCTGTCACAATGGGTGCTTCCGAAGAAGCCCTCGGGGCAGCTCGGGATTAGATTTTGGTATAGTGTACGTGACGTAAACTATACCTAAATCTAACTCTGAGCTGCCCCGAGCGCTTCTTCGGAAGCACCCAACGTGGGGATGTGAAGGGGTGGTTCTCATGTTACCCCACGCTGCTTGACTATTTATTAAGCCCGCTGCAGACGATGCTATTTTTCCTGCTGGATTGCTTGCGATCTAAAGCCCGCTGCAGACGATGCTATTTTTCCTGCTGGATTGCTTGCGATTTACTAAATTACTAGGAATCCTGAGTGCTGAATGGTGCAACGATAGTAATTTATTAGATCGCAAGCAATCCAGCAGGAAAAATAGCATCGTCTGCAGCGGGCTTAATAAATTACTATCGTTGCACCACTCAGCACTCAGGATTTCTAGTAATCTACTAAATCGCAAGCAATCCAGTAGGTAAAATAGCATCGTCTGCAGCAATCACAAGCGAGAGTGAGGGGAATACATGCCTGTGATTGGTTAATTTCTTGCGGCTCAAGGCTTACAGCTTACTTAAAGCAATCCCGTTAATAAAATTGCCACGAATACTCGACGATACGAGGATCGAAATTTTATTGAGGAACATAACATTTATTATTCGCGTCAAGTACAAAGCGTAACGTATTGGCTTTACATTAGTACAGTGATGGACAGGATGGTTGCAATAGTTTAGGAACTCGAGAAATAGATCGGCTAAAAATGGTTTTGGAATGGCCATCGAGTAAAATATTCCTCGGAGAAGATTTTGAAACATAACCCTTAATCTCAAAGCCCGAACACGCGAAAAAACTCAAGCAGTAAGACTTAAAACTCAAGACATAAGAATTTCAACCAATCAGAATTTTCAGCGTGCTTAAATTTCAAAATGGCTGCTTGCGTTCTCGACAGCCATTCGTCATTTCTCTTAAGTCTCAAGTTTTTTTCGTGTGTTCGGGCCTTCATTGGTCATTTCCTTCAAGTCTTAAGTTTTACTGCTCAAGTTTTTTCGTGTGCCAGGCCTTAAAGGCATGTTCCTAAGCTCATTTAAAGAAAAGTGTCGCAACCATTTTGCCCATCACTGTACAGGCGCGAAATACAAATCGTCGGGAGCGACCTTGCCAATCGCCGGTAAAGTTCTCGCCGCGTCGTTGCCTTGTACCGTATTCACGGGCAGGGGGGCTCCTTCTTCTGGGATATGCGGTACTTGCGACAGGCCTCCGGACAGTGGCGTTCCAGATAGCGCCTTTGCGAAAAGGCCTTGAAGCACACGCCGCATCGCCACTGCCACTGATGATGACTGCGCGTTCTTTGATGTGCGCGAAGATTCGAGCTGCAACGATACCAAGAGATTAATAAATCGCGCAGCCACGGCGTCCCTCCATAGCAATCAATACTTCAAACGACAATCAAACAGAATAGAATAAGAGTACATCGCAAGAATCGCGCGTTCTCGACTTTCCCACAAAAATTCCAGATAGCAATGCACAATATATCTGAGATTTAAATCAGATATCATTTCACCGGTCATATTTTAAGGACATCACATTTCTGATATCGCGTTTAAAAAATTATCGTTTGTTATTTCAACCTTTTAACTTTTGATCATAAAGTTTTTGTTTTTCTCTCTGAAACTCAATTCTTATCACTTCAAACGGCAATTAAGTGAAACAAGAGTAAAATGTGCATCGCTCTCTACTTTTCCGAAGATGCTTCGGTAGCTCTCGTTTATTTCAATCGTTTGCTTTAACTTCTGTTCGAAAAGTTTCTGCCTTTTCTCCCCCAAAATGAGATCGAGTCTTGACGGCAATTTCGAACAGCAATAGAGTAAAACAAGAATAAAATACGCAAGATTATCGCTTTCTATTTCCCTGAAGATGCCTCGATAGCTTCACCGAGCTTTCGCTTCACCCCAACGGTTTATTTTAACTTCTGATCACAAAGTTTTTGCCTTTCCTTTCTCCGAGATCGATTCCCAATTCATTTAGGTTCCACGTCGACGGAACGAAAAACCCGGGAGCGCGTTTCCGCGTTCAAGTCCCAAGTTTGAGCAAGTCCTGCCGTACGTACCGGTCGGCGAAGGACTTGTGGCACACCGGGCACTCGAAGGGCCGCTCGCCCGTGTGCAGGCGCAAGTGGCCCTTGAGCACCCACGGCCGGTCGAAGCTTTTGCGACAGTACGGGCAGAAGTGCATCGTCTTAGTCCTCTTCCAGTGCTGAACGCCTTCGCGGCCACCGGACGCCGTCTTCTTACCCTCGGCGGCGTTCACCAGCTCGTACTTCTGCTTCGGCAGCAAACACAGGGCGTGCGAGAGCGTCTGCGTCTCGCAGCCGTCGATCGCCACCTTCGGATTTGTCGCGCCGGCGACTTTCTCCGCCTCCGCCGTCTCGGTCGCCGGTCCCGCTGGACCTTCCGCGCTACCGGGGAATCGCCGCGCGCCGTCGAGGAATATCGCCGACACCTTCCGCCCGGCGTTGTCGATCACGCGGCCGTCGATCGACAGAGCGTCGAGCTGCGCACCCCCGTGATCTCGCCCGGCCGGGTTCAACTCGGCGTCGAACACCGCCCCGTTGCTCTTGTGGAAGCTGTAGCGAGTTACGATGGGCAGCCCGGAGCAGGTCCAGATGTTGCTCGTCTTGGACGTCGCGTCCTTCGCCTGGCTCTTCCGCTTGTGTTCCACGGAAGACGGCGGCAGCCACGGGAATTCGGTCTCTGCAAAAGAAATAAACAAAATTGATTTCCCGTCGTCCGAAGCAGGCGCGATATTTACTGCCGGAATAATTTACAGCACCTCTGAAAGAGTTACTGAAAGAGTGGCAGAAAGTAATTCCGTAATAAATAAACGAGGTGATTGGAAAGAGTCGCTCTCCGTGTAAAATTAAAATTCCGCCTATCGACAGTCAATAATTAATCCAAGTTTTGAGGCACGTCCTTGCGCGTCTAACGAGAAAAGTGTCTCCCTTCCTTCTCCCTCGGCCGGCAGGCCGAGTGAAAAGAAGCAATAGTTCCAAAAGAAATAAGGGAGTAAGAAAAACTTTGTCATCCGGTCATTTTCCTACGGCGTTCTCTCGGTATTTGTTTTTTTACCCAGTTTCTACCGGAATCCAATACATGAAATTCCGCGCCTATCGGTGATTTTCGGTATCGTCAACTAACAATAAGTGGCAGCCGGTGCCAGAGACGATCTTAAAAAAAAAAAAAACGTTGGGCTGATGGCAGAAAACGATCCGTAAACGCTTAAGGCCTGGTTCGTTTAATTCGTTCTTTGTCTCTTTCTAAAGTAACAGGTGGAAATAGACAAAGAACGAATTGAACGAAAGTTTTAAAGTTAAGCGACGTTGGTGAAACCGGGCCTAGGGCAGACCTAATCTCGTACACCAATGCCCACTAATGCCCAGTGGGCATTACTTTATCTTATCATCTTACTTATCTTGTTAAAAATGCCGCAAATCTGTACACCACATGCCCTCAGCACAACCGTTCACTTTTAGTGAATAGCTTTGTCTCTTTCTAACCGACCCCTTAAAAAAAGAGACACAAACTTTTAGCATTTTCGCTAAATTGTAAGATACAGAATTGACCCCCTGACCCCAATTCGTTTCGACCCTTAGTCGTAAAAACGTATTCAGCGAGAAATTTCGCTCAACTTAAATCTTGGTTTAATTCATGTTTGTCGTCTTCTAGAGTAACAGTCGGAAACCCAGTGAGAAATTATTCGTCGATCGACATCGTTTCGACGATTGACGAATCACGAGACACGGTAGTGTCTCGCGCCAAGTATAAGCGACGAAGTTAAAGTGATTATTTCTCACTGGGAAGAGATAAAGATCGAATTGAGCTAAGCTGCAAGTTAAACGACGTTGGCGAAACCGGGCCTTAAGCGTTTGCGGATCGTCTTTTTGCCATCAGCTTAACTTTTATAATTGCTCGTCACAATTAAGGGTCGTGACTCAGATAACAGATACCGAAGACCAGCGAGTCACAGAATCTCCCGTGCGAGTATCGCCTCTCTCGAGGGGGGAGGATCACGTGACGCTAAGAGACACACGGCATGGCTACCCCCGAGCTGTTTATTATTTTGCCAACAGTCAAGGTTGAACCAACGATCACAGGCAGTTCTCCACGAGGACACGTGGCGAGCAACATACCGAGGGCGCTCCGGAGTTATCCGGAGATAATAGAGATCGTCGCATGAATCAGATTGTGAGTTAAACCCGAACAATGTTAATGAGTTGACGAGGAAGGTATCGTTTGGGGCGGGGAGAGGGGGGGCGAGATACCTTCGTTCGAGTTGTCCGTCCTGTGATACCGCGCCATCGACTTTATCAAGCACCGCGGCATACCTAGTGCCCGAGATTTATCTTCTGTGCTTTACGCCACCCCTCGCAATGAGCACTCTCGTCAGCTCTTACTGTTTACTACAGCGGCAATATGGCATACGATGGCACTGCCGGTCGCTCGATCGGCTCTTGTTTCATTCAAGCAGTAGCGTAGTATCGAAAATTCGCGATGAAATACAGTTACCCAGGCCCGGTTTCACCAAACGTCCCTTAACTTTAATCTAAAACCAGCGGCATACGATACTATTTTCCCCCCCCCCCCCCCACTGGATTACTCGCGAGAGCTCAGGATTTAGCTTTAAGTCACCTGATCTAAAACTCTGAATCCTTACTTGTTCTCGTAAGCAATCCAGTGAGAAAAATAGTATCGTGTGCCGTTGGCTTTAGTTCAATTTAAATTTGCCTCTTTCTAAAGTAACAGCTGGAAAGAGACAAGGAACGAATTAAGCTAAGCTT
Source organism: Vollenhovia emeryi (assembly GCF_000949405.1). Taxonomy (NCBI): domain Eukaryota; kingdom Metazoa; phylum Arthropoda; class Insecta; order Hymenoptera; family Formicidae; genus Vollenhovia; species Vollenhovia emeryi. The sequence continues at coordinate 124,973 of NW_011967115.1, read as the reverse complement.
AAAGTTGAACAACGTCGGTGAGACCGGGCCTTAGGGTCCCTCGCGAATCACTAGGCTTCTCTTTCTATTTTATATTCCGCTCTCCACGCTTTTGAACGTTATTACATTTTCACAAGAACCGAGAAGCCTGTTGGGTCCAAGGCAAGATGTCGATTGCCAAATGATTTTAATATGTAAATTCTTATACCGTTGTTTTTTTAACAATTGCAGAGCGAGACCAACGTTAGTCCGCGTACTGTAAAGGCTGGTCTACAATACATGGAGTAAGCTGGAGTAAGGAGTAGGAGTAAGGAAATAAATCCATTTTATTTCTTACTCCTACTTCAGCTCTTAGGCTTACTCTCGGTGAATCAAAATGCCATCGATCAGTGTTACAATTATTTTAAAAATCATGCCCGTATTTCAGCTTCCTTACACCAAAAGCTAGAAGTGAGGGCTCTCCCTTACTCCTTACTCCACGCTTACTCCACGTATTGTAGACCACGCATAATATCTCAAATTTCTTCAGTTCTTTTCCAGGTAGCATGCATGTTAAAATGTAAAAGCGTCTTTACGCCGGTATTAAAGCCTATCTCTTGGGTATGCACGTCTAAAAGATATCTTAAATATGTCTTAATGGCGTCTCTTAGACGTCGCTATCTGGGTTGTCGATTCGTTAAGCAGAGAGCACTTCTGTGTTTTTTTTAATGTTCTGCATATTTCGAGTTTTGCATTTTTATTCCTCGAAATTTTCGCTCCGATCTTTATGCTCGCGTGAAATTTTCATACGCCAGGATTCCGGGAAAGTAGCCCGACTGATAGAATGAAAATATATGTCTAGGTAACGTATCTATTTGCCCCGAGATTTTCGAAGGTGTTATCCCATGTTGTTATAGGCGACCTTTAAGTGTCTTGATAATTCCCGTGTAGTGGAAACGGGCAACTTCGTAGTCGAAACGTATTCGAACTCGTCTCAGAATCGTTTCAAACACCGTCGCGACCAGGCCAAAACGTATTTTCTCTTATTTCGTATTTCTCTTCAAGATACAAAAATAACTTACATGTACACAACAGTCTTTATTCATAGTAAGTACACGTTTTTCTTTTTTTTAAATAAAATTTGCACGCACATCCTACTCACCTGTGAGAAATATGTAGTGTTTTAACGAAGTTATACAGTGATAATTAAATGCAGCGATTGTTGACCGAACTATCTGTACATTTAAAGTACATCCGCTCCAATAATTAAATATCTGTTATATTTTAACGTTATAAAATTTTATGTAATGTAGTACATTTATGTTAATATAACGCGGCAGTATATTTAGAAAAATGTAGTGTCGTACAATACGACACTCGCTCAAGGTTTTAGTCATTATATATTTTCCGACTGAATCAATGTATTAATTTCAACTTTAATTATATTTAAATATTAACGAGCGACGAGTCTAGAGAAACTTCAAAGAGTTCAATACGGTTGACGGTGCGTAAGTTAAGAATGTATCAGGCTTTGTTTACTTAGAAGATATAACTATAAATCGTACATCTCGGCTCTACTTTCCGTCTTCAGTGGCGCGGTAATAGATAAATTAACTAATTAACGTTCTCTGAAGAGCATAAGGTTAATGTTACAAAAATGAACGTATAGTGCAAACAAGTGCAATTTCGCAGAGAAAAATTCTACTATCCAATGCTCGTAATTTACAAAGTATTCGGACTAGAAATGAAAATCTGGATCACCGGCAGAAAGAAGTGAGAATTACTCGACAAACTGAATCCAGAGATTGATCAAGTGTGAGATTGACAAACTAAGATCTGTCTCAAGACAGATGTGAGACCTCGGGATGATTTTTATGTGGCAGTGGTCGATACAACCGAAATAATGATACGCTGAAAACAAGGACCAACTGAAGTCTTTGTCAGTGTCACCGGGTGTTAACGGTTTGCAGCTGGAGGAGCCGGTTGTTAGTTAGAAGATCGGTTTTAAGTGTGCCATTGTCTTGATTATATCAACCACCACCACTTAAAATTCATTTCAGTTTCCGTTGTCTTTCCTAAGGCTTCGGTTTGCGAGTCCCACGTTCTCTGAACTTGATTTGGTGAGTGGATTTTACTCCTTTTCGTCGGTTAATCTCGATTTTTCTTTCTATAAGTCCGAATATTTTGCAGATTGTAAATATTAGCAGAATTTCCCTGGTATTTTCTCTTCAAACTTGCAATTCTTTCAGTTATATTCGATAGTTAAATATCTTATGCTCATCGGAGAGTGTACAATTATTTAAATAGCACAGCCGAAACGTACACACATAATTACACTTTATTAGTAAATAAATTATATGGAACGGGAAGAGTGCCAATGTGAGCCACAAATGAACGGAAGACAGTTCTCGCAATTTAGAAATAAATTATCTCTTTAATATATAAACGTTTCGACCCTGTTTCGGGTCTTCTTCAGTATAACTCGTTAAATTGACTGGTTAAAGAATCATTCCTCTATCATGGTGAAACCATGATGAGACCGTGATGAGACCATGGTGAGACCATGATAGAGGAATGATTCTTTAACCAGTCAATTTAACGAGTTATACTGAAGAAGACCCGAAACAGGGTTGAAACGTTTATATATTAAAGAGATAATTTATTTCTAAATTGTGAGAACTGTCTTCCGTTCATTTGTGGCTCACGTTGGCACTCTTCCCGTTCCATATAATTTCTTTTTGAGAGCCTTCACAACATTGGAATATTAGTAAATAAAGTTCGATATAACGTTAACTCACACATCGAGTTTAACCGCGTTGAATTCTCAAGGCTCCTCTTTACTTATCACTTGTTAATTTCACTACTGAAACTGCCTTATTGATTAATAAATTATTAGAATACTTAAAGATTTTGAAGGAATGAGATTAGTAACTTTCGTTTACGCTGCATTTATTCATGCGTGACAAGCAGCATATAATATCAAAGATAGAAATTAAATGTCATTAATCCTTGTTGAATTTCTGATTAAGATTTGAATTTACAATTAAAGGCCTGCTAGTGCTATTTATAAAATTCCTTATTGTAATATTTTAAATAACACCATTTAATATAAAATCTATTTTACTTTTATTTCTAATATAATTTTTTAAGTATTGTGTGTAATTTATCTAATTATTGCATGTTGATTATAATAAATGATACCAAGACAATTTTTATGATTTACGTCGCAGTTTGTCATGTATTAATCGGTGGGGAAAAAAGCCCGGCGAGCAGTATAAACAAATAAAACAAGGAATTATGTAAATAGCGTAAAAGAAAAGAAAAGTTAATCTTAGATCAGAAAAGTTTTTCACGAGAGAATGCTCTCCTGTTCCGGAAATTTTAGTTACCGGACCATGTAATCGCCGGAAATATCGGAAAAAAGTTAGCACAAAATAAGACATCGACTCGTAGTATCGTTGCAACACGAACATAAACGATATATGCTTGTACTTTACACCTTTGCATTCAGCCTCGTTAACTTTATCGGCAAATCTTATCGGGTCCAGACAGTTATGACATGTCGTAGCGAACGCATCCTCTCGATTTACCTGGTTGCAATTTGCATATAATAATAAAAATATTACAATTTTTGTCTAATCTATTTTAATTAATAGATTGTGTGATTTGTGCACTTGAATTTATAATAAAATATTACAATTATTGTTATAGATCTTTTATAACAAATAGTGGTTTAAATGCGACTCTGTTATAATCTCTTATTGGATGCGATTTTCTCTCAAGACACTTTCACGCAATTTCATACCCAGATGACGTGCAATTTAAAAATTAATATTATAGACTTAATATTATGGACTTTTTCCTCAAGAATCGAATACTGAGTCTTGAGAAACAAAATTCGAATTGTGTTTCCATTTAGATTTGGTTCTCAAGGGAAATTTTATCCAAATTTGAATCACGATTATATTTATTGTATGATGAACGTTAAATTCATTCTTACACACAAATTCGTTTATCGTATCACGTATCTCATTGTTGATTCCGATTAATTTCTTCAGCAGAAAAATAATTAAAAATATAAAGCTTATTAATGATACATAGAGGAATGTCCCCTATTGTGAGATATGTTTCTAATATGAGATAGCAGGTTTTAAAAACTCAAATTCCATCACAAATTTCTTTTCGCAACCATTACACAATCTAAAAATGAGTTTTCCAGTAAATAAATTTCACTCCAAGGGTAATGAATTCATGGTGGAATCACCTGATGATGCCCATTAATTTAACAGAAATTCCGTTATCCCATATTAGAATCCTGTTTCATAATAGGGGACTTTCCTCTACAATCTACATGTATTTTAAGTGACTTGTGTGAACGAAAAAATAATTGGAGAAACAATAAATAATCAGTAAATCCTAATTCGTTTCATTAGGTTTAAATTTTAACGTATTTATTTGTAGGCCATGCCTCGTCTTAAGGTGCTACTCTCTATATGCAGCTTCTTCTGTCTTTTGAATTCTTGTTATTCCATTTTCCTAGGTAAGGCAAACTTCCGATAATACAGAAATTTTATTTTTATTCTTAAAATAATTTTTGACACATCTGTTCTTTTGTTCGAATTTGCGGATTCTGACGCATCGAAATAAATCAATCTGCGATTATATCATTTTTCTATTTGTATTTTGAAATATCGATAATGTAACAAAATTTGTGTTATTTTCAGATGATTTGTTTGGATCTTCTGCGATACAATGTCAATTTGGGACATTTAAATGCAAGTCTAGGGATATATGCATACCGTCAAGAAAGCGATGCAATGGTAATAGTGATTGTGAAGATGGTTCGGATGAGGAAAACTGCACCGAGTACAACGAGTACAAGAAAGATGTGGATACCGAACGGGGAGTGAGTATTGTAAAGCTCATATTATTGTCGCTCCAAAATTCACTTTTCAAACAGTTGATTTTAAGTCTGCAATATAGTTTTGAAGATAAATAGCTTCCATTTTTTTTATAATCAAATCGCACATTATGCGCTGCTACGTATCGTTACCTTAAAATTCCAGACACTTCTAAAAATTTTTAACTGCAAATCGTACACCTGTCATCCCTTCGCTAAAGGCAATAGTAAAGTGTTGTTGCCTAATTTCAATTAATTTTTTATTTATGTTCAATTGACGGATTATTCTCTCCAAGAAAGTCTTAGAAAGATTGTTTAAAGCAATTCTTTACTTCTGGCGCTTGAAATGTTCTCGTACTTAAAAAGCTCAGTTTCCGTAGTGTTAAAAAGAAAATATTTTGTTTGTGGTATAACACTTACTCAAGCTATATCAATGCTTGAATAAAGTAAAAGAATACTGTCTTATTTATTATGTTGAACATTACGTCAGACACGAGACGCAATACACATGTATGTACACAGTACTGAGCAACATATCTTCCTATTTAGGGTTCCTTAAAGTGCGACGAAAATCACTACCAATGCACCCATTTACATGAGTGCATACCGGCAGGAAAGTTTTGCGATCAAGTGACAGATTGCATTGATGAAAGCGATGAATATGACAAATGCGAGCATGACGTAAGTGATAAGTGTGCATGATAAGTGAATCAGCGCGGAGTTCCCGTGTGTTGTTATCATAGTGTAGCATTTATCTCCATTAATTTTTCTGTTTCATCATTCTTCTTCAAATAAAGTGAAATAATTTTGGAATTCTGTTCTTTAGTTGCGTTGTGTCAACCAATTCCGGTGTAACAACAGTTATTGCGTACATAAAGAATGGGTTTGCGACGGCAAGAGTGACTGTTCCGATGGCAGCGACGAATGGAATTGTAATATATTTTTCTTATAAATATACATTATTATAACGATAGAACAATATAAATTAGATCTTATGTAAAAAGAAACTCTTTTTCTTACATGCTCCTTTGCGGTTTTTCCAGGCACAGGTAAAACAGGCTGTAAAATAGAGAATTCCCAATTTTTGTGTGCAAATAATCGATGCTTAGATTTTAACGCCGTATGCAATAAAAGAAATGATTGTGGCGATGGATCAGATGAAGGTGTCGATTGTAAGTATGCTCGTTACATCTCTACACTGAAAAAAATTTCTGGTTGAATATGGACGAATCAGATAATTCCTTTAGGATTTACCAGAATTCCTTTAGGATTTACCAGAATTCCTGTAATCCTACAGAAATTCTGGTAAATCCTAAAGGAATTCTGGTAAATCCTAAAGGAATTATCTGATTCGTCCATATTCAACCAGAAATTTTTTTCAGTGTACACATTTTATTATTGCAATCCTTATTGCAATCCTGCAACACATTGTAATTTTATTATTTCCTTCCATTTTAATACAATTAAGTTGTCTGCGATGTAATCTTGATGTGATTTGTTATATAATATTGTGTTATATTCGTTGTTATAACACAAAGAATTATTTGACGCCAATACACAATTAACCAATGTAGAAAAATTGCTAAACGACGCGACGCTTGGCTGGCAAATTTTTATTAAAGAAATTTATTACGAAAAATATTACCTCAGCCAAGATTTGAATCTGGACTTCCCTACGCTCTAGGCGGGCGTCTCATCAATTCTTTGTTATAATATCTTTAAATTTTCTTTCAGGTACATTACCTTGCCTTAAAAAATGCGATCACGAATGCAAGCAAATTCCTAAAGGAAGGGGCGTATGCACCTGTAAACGGGGATATAGATTAAAAGATGATAATCATACTTGCATAGGTAAGTATGTAATAAACTAAAACCGATAACACAGTACGGGGAATATGTCCCATTCGCCTTACAATTTATTTCTTTCGTAGATATCGACGAATGTAAAATTTACGGTATATGCGATCAAATATGCGTGAATTCTCCAGGATCCTATAGTTGCGCATGTCAAAAGGAATATTTCCTGGATAACGATAAGAGAACCTGCATAGCGCATGGTAAATTAATTCACGTGTAAGGTGTGACGGCGCGTATTCATTTATATTAGTCTTTATAAAAACGCCAATCTTTTCTTTGAACTTCAGCTGGTGAGGCTTTGTTGGCGTTTTCTACAACAAAAGAAATCATAGGGAAGTATATCAATTCGAATGTGAGCTTTACACTCGCGTCAAATTTAACTCGTGCATCCGCAGTTGCTATGAATGGACGCGACCACCTTTATTGGGCGGATATTGAAAACGGCGACGAAGTTATTATAAAAAGAATTCCTTATGAACCGCACGACGTTATCGTTACAACAGGTAAGCACTATTTTAACTGTCACTTGTATATAAGTACTATAGCCTTTGCAAAAATAACTTTTTATACGTGCTATCTGCTTAAAGTCTTGCAATATGAAATAAAATGACATTAGAAAAATGATAATTGTCAATATAATATATAATGGTAATTATAATGAATATAATAAGTATTAGTAATTATAATTGTTACAATTTGTTATACTATATTATATTGGTACGATAATGATAATAATTTTATTTAAAATATAAAATAATACAATATATAAAAAAAGAAATGCGTATTTTTTGTTGGATGAGTATTTTAAAATATTATACTATAAAATAAAAATCTCATTAAATGTAATTTCTGTCGTGTCTATATATCTTCTAAATTTTCTATATCTTATATAAAGGCTTGCAGAAAATCTCGGGGATAGCTGTGGACTGGATTACAGAGAATATATATTTTACGGATTCGATTTACGGTCGTATTGGAGTTTGCGACAGTAATGGCATAAATTGCACTGTGTTAATCGAAAAGATTAGTCTCCCAACTGGAATCACTTTATTACCAACTCGTGGGTAAATATTGCACACCTTGTAAAAGTTATGCTTAAATTCTGTTTCAGCAGTCAAATAATTTTATAAAAAAGATATTCAGAAGGGAAAGAGAGAGAGAGAGAGAGAGAGAGAGAAAAATTCTTAAATTTTACTAATTGATTTGTCACTTATTACTAATCATCAGCTTACAGATAACTATACTAATTCTTAATATTAGGATATTTTATGTAATGGTATTTAAAGTAAATCTACTCTCGTATCTAATCTACTCTAATCCAGAAATATGTTTTACAAATAAAATTCACTTACTAGTAATAATAACAATATATCATTTTTGTAAAATGCAAGTAAAATAATTTTTATTTGTAGCCTCGATTATATTAAACCAACATTAAGCAAGCTTTCTAAATTTTGTTTTAGATAGAAGCATAGTAAGATAAACTTATTATTATAATAATATATTAATCGTGTATTATATTTATAGAAACATGTATTGGTGCGAAGCGGGTTTCCGTGCACGTATAGCAGTGGCGGGTATGGACGGCCGAAACGTCCAGACACTTGCTACTAAAACAATGAATTGGCCAACAAGCTTGACCATTGACTATCCGACTGAACGATTATATTGGGTGGATGTCAAGTTACAGATGATCACGTCAATGCGTTTAGATGGCACTGATCGAAGAGTTAGTGCTTTTTCTTTCTCTTAATGTAAAATACTTTAATAAAATAAAGATTTTACGAATTTATAATTCAATTATATTCGCAGTTGGTACTACATGATATGATTAACGAGCCATTCTCCTTGGCAGTCTTCGAAAATAAATTATATTGGACCGACTCGGAATCTAATATGTTACAGTCTTGCGATAAATTTTCTGGAAAGAATTGGCGTATCTTACATCGAACGTTTGATGATCTTTCTGGTGTACACATTGATCACTCAGCGATAAAGCCCCAAGTATAATATATTACTTGCCCGATACAAAAATATGTCACAAAAGATTTGTCATTTATCGTTCAATTGAATTTCAGATTGAAAATCCATGTAAGTCCAAACCGTGTTCTCAATTGTGCCTGCTGAATCAAGATAAAGGATACACGTGTGCCTGTACGTTAGATAAGGCATTAGACGTTGACAAGAAAACTTGTCGAGGTAAATTTTGTCACAACCAGAAAAAATACCGAATTTTCAGAATATATTAATGTATATTGTGTTAGAAAATTTGAGATTAACATAGACGAATCCTTATTATATATTTTTAAATAACCATACAAGTAAAATTTCAGAGAAGAAACAGCGTTTGCTGATCATTACAAGAGAGTCATTTACAACTTATTATCGTGGATTGTTGGGAAAGCCGAAAACGATAAATTACTCACTCCGCAGTATTAATGTACATAATATACAGTCCATACGGCACTTCATTTCTGATCCGATCTCTGGTATAATATCAGAATTGCTATTTTATAAAAATACTATAGGCAACGATGTTGGATATTAATTTTCTCTTATACTTGAAATTTATTTAGGTCGAGTAATGATATTTTATGATGTATTACCATGCTGGTTCACGCTCTATAATCCGGTCAGCAATCTTTTTGAAGAACCGAGGGTTTGGAACAATTTTAGCATGGCAGAGATAGCATTTGATTATATTGGCAATAACTTGTATCTACCAGTCATGTTGAACCGCTCTATCGAGGTACAAAACATAAAAACCCAGGCCATAACGAAATTGTATCTCAAAGATGCTCCGATGTCTATTGCATTGGCACCCGAAGAAAGGTATGACGCTGATTATATTTATCATTAAGATAATTGTCAGCATTTGTTAGTAAAACAGTTATAATGTGCTTATTATGTATTGTAGCAAGATGTTCGTTTTGCTTCAAACATGGGACAAAAATTATCGTATAAGGTTTGCAATATATGAGATGAGAATGGACGGACTCGGTGAAAGAAAGCTAATTAAGGACAACACAGGACTTGTATTAATGTACTACGACAGAGACAGTAAAACGCTCTTTATATATGAAAAGTCCCATGGTAACATTTTGTCGTACTCGGAAAGTACAGGTTTGCACTTTTTGAATTTGGATTGTGTTTCACAGAGATGGATTTCGAAATATACTATTGAAATAATAAATTAAATTTTATAGCATGATATTATATATATTATATATTTCTGTGCAATATTACATTACGAAAAATATGTTTGTACGTATATCGTGATAATATCGAGCATCAAATTTTCAGGCACACGTGTCCGTCGCACTGGATTCACAAAACCGTTTACGAGCTTTGCTGTTGCTGATAACCAGTTGTTTTGGACTGAACTTTCTAGGACTGAATCTCCAACATTACACTGGCTACATTTAAATTTACCTAAAAATTCATTTCCGATAGGCCGTCAGTTTTTAAGTGAGTTTATTTAATACTTGTTTAATAATGTATATAGCATGAATTGGATGGATTAATAGAACTTTTTTTTTAGAAATTAACGGAAGCAGTACACGATCATCGTTGTTTGTGGTAACTTTGCGCAATGATGTCAAATCGGAGCATGGTTGTCAGAAAAATAATGGAAATTGCTCACACGTGTGTTTGGTTTCCTCTGCCACTTCGTTTGTAAGTACGCACTTCCAGGAATGTAGATACAATCATGCGCTAATTATTTAAGCATCTCATATACAATTAAAACATTGTTGTTTCGTTCTATGTCATCTTGTCCATGTTGCGGTACCATATTAGTCATATTTGTCGAGGAAATTTAATGTGACACTTTTGCGTAATGATTGACTAAACTTCCAGACTTGTGCTTGTCCTCCCGAAATGGAGCTATCAAATGACGATCGTACGTGCATCTCGCATCACAAATGTCCTGAGAATGAATATAAATGCAGCGAGCACAAATTGTGCATTAAAAAGGAGCAGTTGTACGTTCAATTGGTAGTTTTACAGCGTAATCCACAAATAAAAGATAATAGGCTTATTATTTGAAGATTATCGATATATCGACAATTAAAACGTTCGATTGTGACACATTTTGACATATCATCCGTGCTTCTTTATCAAGAATGACTAACTTATGTATCTTGAATTTTCGCGTCTTTATATTTAATATTTTTTTCCATATACTCGATAAATATTTATTATTTTGTTTCTTATGGATTTCATAATGGATAACAATAATATCATGAATACCTTTGGGAATCTTGCAATTTAGGTGCGACGGTATCGTCAATTGCCCGAGCGGTGAAGACGAGACGATAGACTGTAAGAAAAAGCAGGGGGGTTGCAAGGAAGATGAATTCACGTGTAAAAACGGCGAATGCATCCGTTCGAAAGATCGTTGCAACTCGTATTTCAATTGTGCGGATCGATCGGACGAGGAGAATTGCGAGCATCCGAAGTGCACAAGCGGTAATTACATTCTTGTTCTATCTTCATTTATTTAATTACATCTGAATGTATGTATGTATGTGAACTTTGAATGAATATCTGAACGGACTTTGTGATCTTCTCTCTGAATACTCCACAACTAAACTCGTGCAGTCGTTCATTCGTTTAACGCATGTACCTTTTAGGTGAATTTCAATGTTATGACGGGACTTGCATCCTGCTTTCAAAAGTATGTAACGTCCACTTCGATTGTCCCGATCTTAGCGATGAGACACCCGATAGTTGCAACCTGGTTACGTGCCGTCCGGATCAATTCAGGTGCAACGATCGTAAATGCATTCCGATCGGGTTTTTATGCGACGGCGATGTAGGTACCAATTATAGTAATACTTTATACACTCGTGCTATATTTATCTGTAGTTCTTCATTCCGTAAAAGACGAACGTTAACAATCTTTTGTCTTGCAAGAAAGTTGCCAGAACGAAGTAGAAGCGACCATTTTTTTCTGATCAAAATGAATAAGCTTTTTGATTGATTTCTTTATTCGCAATATGTCAATATTATTTTATATAATAATTTTGTATGAAATTTATATTATTTGTGTAATATTTGCATTTAAGTCCGATTGTGGATTTGGAGAGGATGAAGCACCCGAGAAATGTCATCGAAATGCGAAGCTCAAGGTCGTGGAGGTCAAGGTCTGTCCATCTGGGTTTTACCGGTGTGTCAATGGTAATTGCATATCTGCTGCGCTGCAGTGCGACCGCATCAACGATTGCGGCGATAACAGCGACGAGAGGCACTGTTTATTTACATCAAGTCGTTCGTTTAATTGCACCTTGGGTGAATATCGCTGTTTGGACACTGATAAATGTATCCGAAAAGAATTAAGGTGAGTCGATCGTATGAAAATACAAAAATGATCCGTGAACGAGACGTACGAACATCGAAATGTTATTTCAACTCTCTTTTCGCGAAGATCCTTTTTCTAATCGCGAACTCTACTGTGCAGACAGACAGTCACAGCCATTTCCAGGCGTTTAGAAGAAGTAAAATATAATAATTTGTCTTATTATTAGTAAACTATAATCTCAACACCGAAAGTGGGCTGTGTTCATCGATTTTATTCTCTTGCAGATGCGACGGCGTAAGTAATTGCCCGAAACACGATGACGAACACAACTGCAACGAATGTTTCGAGCATGAATTTTCCTGCGGCAATAACAAGTGCATACCGGAGAGTTGGGTATGCGATGGAAAATCAGATTGCAATGACAAGTCGGATGAGATGAGGTGCGACGGCAGTAGACAGATTTTCAACAAATCTGGCATATGTACCGATTTCCAATGTTCTGTCGGCACTTGTTTGTCGTACGATAAAGTATGCGACGGTATTGGAGACTGTATAGACGGCAGCGATGAAGGCAGGGCATGCCGTATGTAGATTAATCTTTTCCGCACCACTTGAACCGACCCGCCGAGAAAACCACTTTGATGAGAAATTTAGCAGGGTGTCTGGAGTGTTTTGGCCTTTAAGACACTCGGCGAAATCAATAGTTTCTTTTCGCGATAAGTTCACGAAACATACTAAAAAAAACTATTCTATAATTGAAGACCAGATATTGAACAGATATGAATTAAAGGAGATAGAAAATTATATGTTGCATATTAGCATACAACGCTTAATTGTGTATTTATGTGTGTACTATTTTCGGTTATTTACGGACTCGTTATATTTTTCTGTGCAGAGCGCGCCTGTGCGGTCGACAATTATTGTAAAGGTGTATGTTACAAGACACCATCAGGCCCAATTTGCGGGTGTCAAAGTGGATATCGTTTGGCTAACGATACGATTTCTTGCGAGGACATAAACGAATGCGAATACGATATCTGTGCGCAAATTTGTCAAAACACCATGGGCTCTTACGAGTGCTCCTGCTACAACGGATATGTTATCCGTAACGACAGGGTTTCTTGTAAATCTGCCGGTAAGTAGTCCTAATTTAACTTGATTCAATGTGTTTAAGTCATTTGAAGGTAATAAATATCATTGGCGATCATTCAGCAACAACGCGAATGGAATCGATCTTCATCACTGAGAAGGATATTCGGAAGGTCTCGAATCGTTTTCATACAAGCGAACTGGTTCATACATTTGCGAGCCCGAGTATAAGCGGCTTCGACGAGATCAATGGCTTTGTTTATTGGAGCGACGGTTAGTCTCAATTTGTTTCAATTTTATGTGTTAAGTTAATTATTAATGTACGACGTTTGCATTATTTGGAGAACGTGAGGGTCCAGAGGATTCTCATCCAATAACAGATTTGCGAAAGAATTACACTGTGTGGTTAAATAATTAGAAAAAAATTTATTGCAGATGAATTCGGCACTATTAACAAAATCAATGTTAAAACGAAGGAGGTGATCACAGTTTACGATGTCATTCATCCGCAAGCACTCGCAGTCGATAGCATTACTGACAATGTCTACGTCATTGATAACAACCATCCGAATACGATTAATGTAAGTTTTTTCTTATTATGGAGTAAGTTAAAAAAAAACTATTGCGATTTGTAGACTCATTTAGTTAATTAATTTAAGGTATGCGATTTGGAGAAGGAACGATGTGCGACGCTGGTCAAGATAAAAGATAAGGCGAAAGCAACGTCCCTCGTAATTGACTACACTAACAAGTATTTCTTTTTCATTCTTATTGCAGCTCTCTTGTTATCATCATTTATTTAACAGACTTATCAATCTGACATTGATGACATGTTCAATCGGACATTGGTGATATGTCCGTTATTAGAAACTTATACAATTAAAACTTGCTCTTATTGTTGTAGATTGCTAATCTGGTCACAAGTCACTTTGCAAGCGAATCAGTCGCATAGCGAGATATGCCGGACAAACCTAATGGGCGACGACATGAAGATTATTAACTCTGATGTAGGCTATGTGGCCACAATAGCAATCGATCGTATAAAATCTAAAATATATTGGTTGAACAATTTCAAGAAAACCATCGAATCGTCTGATTTGGATGGGAGTCGACATTGGGTGTTTATGCGAATCAAAGTACGTTAACAGGTTCATTATGTCAATCGCTCCTCTTACAACAATTGATTTAGAATATATGTCACATTTTGTATAAAAAAAATAAGCATTTCCCACGGATAAATTATATTCTTTTTTTTAACAATGTGCTCTTTTTTTAGATGGTCTATCCACCAAAGATCTTTATTCATGACCAAGAACTTTATTGGATTACGGGCACGAGAGGTGATACGTATGTATGCAAGCTGTACGGTACAAAAGAGTGTGGTGTCCAAAGCACCTCGCATCCCGCCTCGAGTGATATTAACAGTCCTTTAATTTATCTTCATATTACCAGTGGACCTTCCGGTTGGTAATAATACAACACTTAAGATTGAATAATCTTAAAATTAAAATGCTGTCTACATAGAATTAATCTTACCAGAACGAAGTCAAATTAAATATGTACTTATTCGGCAGATAAGAATCCTTGCGACGGAAAGTCTTGCGAATATATGTGCGTTCAGGCGAATGACAACGCGATGTGCATTTGTTCAGATGGTAAACCGATGAATTCTAGTGACACTTGTGCGAATAAGTTGCAGCATGTTGCTGGAATTATCAGCTCGTCAAAGAACACACGGAATGCGACTGGCATCTACAGCGTAACAATAATCGTACTGCTGATCGGTGTCCTGGTATTATGCATTTTCTATTACTATCAGAAATACAGATTAAAATCAAAATCAGCAGACGATTATAGGTACGTACCACATATATTTTAGCGTTGTATTTAGCTAAAGAATCGATCGTTGAACGTAATGCACAATTATTATTCGCAAAAATATCGTACGTTGTGTGATAGCAGCAACAGCAGCATTCGCTTCCAAAATCCGTCGTACGACCGAAGTGATGAGGTTGAGGTAATAATGAACTCCATAATCACAGAGAACTTAGCTCCAGGAGAACATGAATATACTAATCCGATCGATGATAACATTGTCAAGGTAAATAGTTAATTTTACACTTGATTGCGCGACATTGACTTTTTACGACTATACATTTGTTCGTTGCAATGCGCATTATCTAAATTTCTGTGTAATTGCGCAGAGTATACGATTATGCATGAAGTAACTATTGATTATGACTAAGAATAATGTACGTAACTATTCAGATGCAATAAGTTACTGCAGACTTGAATATTCAGCATCTCTTTATAGGCTGCAACGGCAAGTAGCGACGCACCGAGGTCAGATTTATGCGTGGAGGAAAGATATTGAAGAAATAGAAAAAGAAAATGTAATTCACGCATACAAAATAAGTAAACAGTCTCGAGAGTTAATAAGGAAAAATTAAACTTATTAGATAATAAGATTATATGACGTTAAAGAATTTCTTAATGTTTAAGTGTTATAAATGTCAAGATGCTATTGTGAATATGCTTATAAATGAAATGTGTATATATACATATATATATACACACAATTCAATCACTTGAATATACTTGATCGCTGTACAATATCAGATTGGTTACGATATGTATGGCAGTGATTTACATCAAACATGAATACTTTTTAGTCAACACGTAATTATTCGGAATAGTGTAAAGTAAAATACGTCTATGAAATATGTATTTATTCTCACGTGTTTTTGTGTGTTCTACTTCAAATTTGCAGCACGCTCAAGTGTGATAATGTAATTTTTACACAAGCCTGTAGGCTAAGAATTTGTACATACATTTGTTTATATAAACATCAACATTATGTATATTCTCATACATGATTTTCTATAAATTGTCTAGTGTATTATACTACGCCATAAAAATATATATATGAATACTGCTTTTACAATTTTGTAAAATATATAATACACTGTAAAAAGGATAATTTCCAATAAAATTTTTATACACTCTAAATAATTAATTTTAACAATTATACAATTAAACAACTTAATTTTCGTACATATAATATAAATATTAAAGTTCCTCATGAAATAGGGTAGTATATAAATACGGGTGAAAATTACAGTTTTTCTGTATGGTTTTGCATTCTGTTGTTTATTGTTATCCTGTGACAATTGTGTGACATATTATTACTATTGTTATTTTAATTTTAATTCAATTATGACAAAAATCTAACATTTGAAAATTATTTAGAAAAATGCAGAGCCGCCGGATACATAAATACTACCGTCCCAACCTTTCTAAGTTAGGACGGCAGGATGGTTGATTCCCAAAACCCACTATTCCCAATAATCCACATCCGATATTCATCTGCAATATCACTGTGTGTAATAAAGATAATAATGAATAGTTGATTCAGTGTACAGTCAGATTAGCTTACCATTTATTTAATTAGAATTCTTGTTCTAGAGACTTGGTTCTAGATTTCAGCTAATTAAATAGGGGCTATCAAGCGCGCCAACGCCTGCTACTATCCCGCCTTCATCTTCACTTGCTAATTTGGTTCTTAGAACATGCCCTACTTGTTCATTTAGCATTATTTCATTGCTATTCCTAGGACAACAGATTGTTATATGAATACTATCGATGTCATCTGTATATTTTTTAGCAGATATTACGATTATTACAATGCAAATGATCTATGCTTACCCCACTATCACTCCATATATGCCGAGTTCTGATATAACATCCGATAGGTCAATGTTATCTTGTAACGGCGATTCCTCAGAAGCACGGATTAAATAATTTTTCTGTAATGGAGGAAAAATGCGATCCATAAGAATCCACCCTGTTCTCTCTTGTGATTTCTTCATCGAATTTAACCACGACCTTATATTCTCATTGTATATGTTATTTCCACCTCCTTCTCTTTGTGGTTTAAGAACATATTTACTTGGTTCATTTATACCCATTTGTACTGCTCTTTCTCCATCGTCATTCTGTTATTAAAGTAAGTACATTAGATTACAAAATACTGAAAGTTACGATCCATAACTAAGCATTCCGATGAAGTGACAAATAGATTACTTACAAAATCTAACGTGTATAAACCAGTGAATATTTCTTGCACTCTAGCAACATATGTATCATCTTTCAGGAATTTTTTCAACACACTGGGCTGAGCTAAAGATTGCTGAACCTAAAAGAATAATAGTTTTCAAAATTAAATATTCTTCAAATTTTTATTAATAATGGACACATGTTACAGAATTTTTTCCAATATTAACAAGTATGGTAAAAATTAAATCTTTATCCTAATATAATACTTGTTCTCCGATATAATGCTCATAGAACTCTTTTGTACGCAAAAAGATTTGATTTGTTACGCGCTTGTGCAAATAAAGATGAAATAATTTACATACTTTTTTAGTACCTGCTAAATGATACTGTACTGATGGGCACTTTATTGCACGAGAACATTCTATTAACAATCTAATGTCCCATTCCTTTTCTGTAGGATAGGCTTCGAGTTCGTAACCTGACCGATAGTAAACTACAGCCACTACCATATTTGAACTAAAACAATTTAAGTGATTCAGATATTTCCACGATTCGACATTTCAATCATCTGTATTCTTCAATCAGTACTTATTTCTCTATATTATTTGTAAAGACATGAAAAAGTCTTTTCTTTGGAAATATTTTATGTAAACTGTGATACAATTTACAACATAATTTGTAACTTACACAATTAATTCTTTATTTGGTCCCAGTTTTATTCCTTCCGATGCCAAACTTGTCAGGCTTCTCCGAACAATCTTAATTTCAGGACATAATTGACGAATTTGGAACTCGTAAAGTCTTTGGTCGCTTATATTATATGTTACATCTTCAACAACAAACAATATTATAGCCCTAAAACAAATCTGTTTATCAGTCTCATTAATATAAGACCTAGAGTAAAATTTGCTGTGCCACTCAACTTACTCTGGATTATTATACATTTTCCACGCAAATATTAATCCCTTACAAAATCCAACACGAGCATTATTTTCTGGAATCTTACAAATAGCAATAGTCAGTATCGATAATGAACTGTCAAGTATCTTCAACATATCGCAAGAATGATATAAGTTTAGCACACGTTTACAATGAAAAGAGACAACGTATGTAAAGTTATTTCTTCAAAAAAGTTATAATGAACAATTAATTTACTTGCTCGCATGCATTCTTCCTATAGCCCAGTTCTCCTAACATGTATCTATAAAATAAATGCATCTTCATTAAAGACAAATAAATGAAAGACCGCTTTTCAAGCGGTAGACTCTTCTTGTAATATTTCGATACTGAACTTACTTATGATACTCTGACGTGACTGTAGCCAGGGCCGCAAAACTGGTTGCCACTGTGTTTATCTCAACTTGCTTTATCTTAGAGCCATCGTCGTGTAATAAATAATCCGATCTCAACAGGCCAAGGCTTACACTCTGCAAGTTGATAATGGAAAGATTTTACAGCTGTACCACTTTGCGAAACGACTGACCGCAGACTTTTTCGCCGACATTTGGACGCCAATATTTAACATTACCTGACTGAAGCCTCTTTCGTACACTGTCTCATAGATGTGAAATAGCTTTGCTGTAAACGGATCAGCCTGGACTGTGCTAAATCAAATAATACAGTTTCTATATTACAAGGAAAATCCCTACATCTTTTACCACTGTCGGTTCTAGCGGCGATACCTTTTTAAGCTGCTCGCAAGGAATTCCTTGTCGTGAGCGACCTTGTGGATGAGCTCGTTCAGTAACGTTTGTACATTTTTCACAGCTAGAAAGGCCTTCCTGGGGAAACTCGATGGTAACAGCGTGACGGGCAGTACTTGTACCTGGTCCATGTTGAAATTCTTCCTGGACCGCATGGATATCCCTGAGCAAACACAAGAAATCTAAATGCATCCATCCAAATTGTTGCAACAACTTTACATTGCCACGTATTCTTCATGCTTGCCCCGGAGAGCGCGGCTCTTAGCAGTCTTATCAGGAACAAGACGCAACTATCGCGAGCAGGTGTCGCATAAATCACTCGGGTAATTACACCAGTCAACTTGTTTATCAGTAAAGAAAAGGCATAATCACCGTGCATAAGCGCCCAATCCTTCGCTTTATCCACGCTCTCTTTCAGCTCGTCCTTCGAGAGAGGAAGCTGGATACAGGGCTCCAGTCGATGGGCGCTCATTGTGAGATTTAAGATCGAATCGGATGACCCGCACCGTCCGCACTACGTCATCGGTCGCTTCCAGCCGGACCGCGTGAACCTCAACGACAGCTCGACAGCTCGACTGCTCGACGACACGTTCAGCTGCTGAACTTCAGCTGCGATAGTGACGAGGAAAAAAGACGATCGTGGCGTCATCTCTCGTCAGACCTGATAATCGAAATGAGAAAACGAAGGACGGATAGGCAAGGTATTATCTTCTCGCACGTTCGCGAAGATCGCAATGTGGAGAGAAACGTGAAGTAATGTCGAGAGTGTCAAGAGGCACTTTCGCGCCTCCAATTAATTTCTAATTAATGAGCAGCGATTGGAAACAATTGCTGATTGTTGTATATTTCGATTAAAACATTTACTGCCGCGTCTTTTACGTACATACACGTATGTACAGAGCGAATTTCACGAAAAAATCAGCTGGACACGTTTCTTTCATAGTCTATTTCTTGGCCATAAAACGATATATCGTTTGGTTAAAATGTTAAAAGAGTTCGCAATGTTTCACGGCAGAGAGGTAGTTTAATGGGATCTTTTTAATGAAAGCGTCATCCGAATTAACACGTCAAATTTGCACGATCAGGAGTTCGATTCTTGAATTCGTGCGAAAGTTCTGCTCTCACAGATAAGACGATTGGTTAAAAATCACGCGAATAACCAGTCAATTCTTCTTTTCTCCAGTTTATTCTCTTAATGAATTCAAGAATCAAGCTCTCCGTATTTCCCGCCGTATTTCAAACGTGAAACGCCGCTTCCGTCATTTACGGTCCGAAAAGCGCGAAGCAATACGCGAGTCGCTGGATCGAAGATACTCTCGCGCAACGGAGAATAATATCGGTCGTTTATTGATGACATACGCAATTAAAGTATATAAATTGTTTCGCGGATTCGAGCGTTCGAGATGCAAATCGCGCGGGAAAACAGCGTCGAATCACATCGAGCGCGCGCTTTCGTGCGATCGGTCGATCGCGCCCCCTCTCGATCGTTAACTTGACTCGCGTCGTATTCGGCGTGAAGTTGGCTAGGCGTCCCCTCAGAATCCCGCGTCGTCGACGGGACGTTCGCGGCTCGTGGTGTTGCACGATTTCTCTTTTCTTCGGGCGCGACGCGATAAATCCGGGAGTGCCGCTCGCGGTACTGCGCGATCGTAGCTTTCCGCGAATGTTTAGCGCAAGGGTCATGGAAAGTCAGCAATGAAGAGGAGAGGAGCGGAGGCCCGGCGGAGGCCCCGTCCAGCGAGAAATGATTCGTCGAAACGATGTCGATTCGGCATCGTTTCGACATCGATCGACGAGTCATTCCTCGCTGGCGGAGGGCGTCGGGCGACGCGGAGCAACCTCGGGGAAATAATTATTCGACAGGTTAGTCTTTTGCCCAGTGAGAAGTGACTCGTCGATCGGTGTCGAGTCGATCGTCAAGTTGATGTTAATTTGACGGTGTCGATGTCGGCTCGACGTCTTTTCCACATTGATCGTCGAGTCGATTTCTCGCTGGTATTAGTTATTGCTCAATAGCGGATCCGCTCTCACCTTAAAACGTCTCGACACAATTGACTTGCCCGTATGAAATTAATACGTGGGCTTACAAAACCGCCCAGTGAGAAATGATTCGTCGATCGATGTCGCATCGATCGTCAATTTGACGGTGTCGATGTCGATTCGACATCCTTTCCACATTGATCGTCGAGTCATTTCTCGCTGGTGTTAGTTATTGCTCAATAGCGGATCTCACCTCACCTTAAAACGTCTCGACACAACTGACTCGCCTGTGCAAAATTAATACACGGGCTTACAAAACCGCTTAGTGAGAAATGATTCGTCGATCGATGTCGCATCGATGTCAAATTGATGATACATGACACCTTCAAATTGATGTCGAATCGACGACAATTTGACGGTGTCGACGTCGATTTCGACATCGATCGACGAGTCGTTTCTCGCTGCGCGGCTGACCAAATCCCAGTGAGAAATGATTCGTCGATCGACGTCAAAACGACGTCGATTTGACATCATTTCGACGTCAATCGACGAACCATTTCTCGCTGGGATGGCTTTGGATTCTTGCAAGTATCTAATTAAAGGATATAAGCGATTACACTGCTAATTACATCGAAAGTTTCAATTCATTCGTATATATGTATAATGAATGCATGGAAAATACGTTGGTCGACAGATTTGTCAAGTAAACTTCGTGCGATCGTAGGATTATTCAGAAAATAAATTTTTTCACAGGCTGACAACGCGAACGAGTAATTGAAATGTGAAGTTAAGAAGATTTTAGCATTCTTCAGTTAAATATTTGTTTTAAAAAAATTTTTGACGCGCCCGATGATTTTTTTTAATGTCGATTATTTTAAACACTGTTTTAACTCGATACATTTGTGTGTTACAGATTAATTTTCTTCGCCGCTGCGAATCACTGAATCACTCGTGAGTATTAAATTATTTTTCATCTTGAGAGAATATGTGTGCAGCAATTCAGCTGCAACAATTTATAAAAATTAGATAAAATATAAGATGCATGTATGTCGGATGTAAAATCATAAAAGAGTTGGAAAGACTACAATTATTTCCGACGATTATTATGTTATAAGAGATATGCAATATATAAAAAAATACAGATAATAGAAGACATTATTACATAAAAAATATAAATAAAACATATTAATTTTTTATTAAAATAAATACGACATATATGACATCTATTTACGTATGTATAATAAAAAGAAATCAATATGGATTAATATTTAAGAAGGTAGAAAAGATTATCAACTCTGTGCAGTATTATCGTATTTATTTTTCTGACAAAATTCTCTACGAGGACTAGAAATTCATTCTTTAACAAAAAGATATGTTTCTTTAATTCATTTATCTCTTTCACAAATTACTTTTACGTATATCCTATTTCTCTATATTGTAGCATTTTCAATGTACATATTTTATGTAAGAAAAATCGATACTCGAATGTAAAACATAGAATAGCCATTCTATAATAATTGTGTTAAAAATTTCGTCGATTATTGAGGTTTATCAATCACGGAAATTCTTGGAATGTAGCGCTTTAACACTTAGGTCGAAAACAGTCTATTCTCATTGCGCCTAATTATTCGCGCGGTGAGAGTGGAACGGGTCGGTTGAAATGGGCGGTCAACTCTCACAGCCAAGATCCTTGCAAAAGCTTTATCACGGAATTTCATACAAGTTGGAAAGTACATTTCATAAATTATATTATATTACGTGTCAATAATTGACTGCATGACAACGGCGTACATACGAATTACGGCGCATATCCGGTTTCACCAACATCGCTTAACTTTGAGCCTAGCTTCATTCGTTATGAAATAATGAAAATGGAACTACTATTATGAACGAGATTGTGCATTTCCATTCATTTTCCGAGCTTGTCATCCCGCTTTCCTTAAAATAAGATTGTATCTGTATTACGGAAAAGATCGGAGGGACAACGAACTGATGCTGCGATGGATTTAGGTCCGTGACTACGATTATGCTTGTTCTAAAATTCTACATGAATTCTAAAATGAAAGTTAAGCGTTTGGCGAAACCGGCCCTTTGTGTACAATTTATAGGAAATTGTTGAAACCGATCATTTGTTGCCGGTTCGCCGGACGTGTAAACCCTCCCTTCGCTACGCCGTGTATTGAAACAGAAACGCGGACGGCGTGCGAATGGGTATTAATCTCTGATCGCCGTAACGATCCAGCACGATGTAATAATCGCGCCCGTTAATGCTGTGCTTCTTTCCCGGGGCGATGTCGTATTGGACGTTCGGATGCGGCGGCCGCGTATTTATCTTCTTCAGATCGACCCGTTTGTAGAACAGCTGATTCTTGGCGGTGTACACCAGTCGCGGGGTCACGGAGTCCGGCGTATGTTTCCATTTGCAGCAGAACGCGCGATCGTTCCGTTTGCCGGTCTTCTGTCGTCGCTTGTGAGAGTTGACCGCCCATTTCACCGCTACCTCGAGGGCGAAGACCGCTATCGCGATTATATATCCGCCCACGACCACTTCGAACGTCAGGGACAGATCGGTGAACGACAATCGTCTCTCGGTGGACCGTAGATCCAGAGGGCATATCTGCGCGATTGGCAGATTCTTCAGTTTCTCGCGCTTTATTATACCGGACTCCACAAAGGTCATCAGTCTGAAACCAGGCTCAGTCTTTCATTAAAGGCCTGTCTACACGATGCTAGAACTTGGTCCAAGTTCTAGTTTCGAGAAATGTGTAGGCAATCAACTTGCAGCTATTCCATAAAAGTTGCAAGTTGATTAGTTACACAGCGCTCGGAACTGGAACTTGGACCAAGTACTAGCCTCGTGGACACGGGCCTTAAGATAACGGTTGAACTACACTACTCTCTTAGAGTCAATCAGTGGACTATTCACTGCTTTTCAGTGACGATCTACTGATTGACTTTAAGAGTAATATTCTCTAAAACCCTCCAAAGATACGCAAGCGTAATTAATTTTATTTTCACTCGGCCATTTATATCTCGAATCAAAGTGAATTTTTTGGAGCTGCGATTAGCTCTCTTAACACAAAAGTCCTTCGCTTACTCCTTATTAATCGGATTCTCCAGGGTAGAGTTCAGGGGGAAGGCGAACGCCTTGTTGGTCACGAGAATCGCGTTGGGCATAATAACGTATGTGCATCTCTTCTTGTGCTTCAGGTGCTGGCGGGTCTTGTTGATGTAATCCTCGAATACCAGACTCTGGAGGTAGTGGGTCTCCCCGATGAACAGTTTGTCTGCAGATCAACACGTCGCGTTTCTTTCTTATCCATTATTTACGCGTGTTCCCGAGATCTGACGGCCGGTGATACTCACTTCTCTCCACGGCGTTGAAAATAGCCTTAACCGGATACTCGTACGACGTGACGTAATGGCCCTTCCACCTCGTGATGTTTAAGGAACTTAGCTCCCCCGTGTCGTTGAACTGGGAAAGAAAGTCTTTTATTGATTATTTTCAAGTTTCACCGGTTGCGATAAAACTTGTTATTAGCGAGCAAACGTGGCCAGTGGCTATAAACGCGGTAACGCACAATCTGCCGTTCATCTCCGAATTTTATCTTGAAAGAGATTGAACGCGCGGCTCGCGAGAGGACTCACTTGAGAAAGCAAGAAGTCGAGCGTGCGCCCTTTATAAGTGACCCACTGGTAACCTTTGTGCACTATATCCTGCACGCTGTTGATCGGCAGGGTAAACTGCGGCCTCGTGAGAAACGCCGTGAGATTCGCCGTGTAGAAAGACGTCAGTATCAAAATAAATATCCACCACGTGGCGAACAGGATCCGTGTTGAGTCTGCAATCGGCGTAAATTAATTTCTCAAAGTTCGGTAGCGACAATAATATAATTTACTAGGATGCATTCATCGTTCTCGATTCATTGCGTAAAATAAAATAACGTCTTGACTGCCACGATAATCTGTGCACATAGACGGGTGTAGTTTCAGGTTCTTGCTTATCGTTTAATTTAAATTATTAATTGTTGGTTTAAATATTAGTTCAATTCAACATTATTGAATTGAACAACGCAGAATAGCGTAAGTCGCCGTGAGTCTTCAGGAAAGACAGTTTCCGGAAATACTTCAGGGACGTCGTTTGTGTACGTAAGATGTTTGTATACGTGGCAATCAGAATGTCACGAGGACGACGCTGCGGTGTCATACCTGTCGTCGCGATTATATTCGTCCCCTGTTTCAATAAGGAACCGTACACGAACCATACGCAGGCGAAGAAGGTGTAGTTCTCGGAGTCGGGCTCGTTCCACAACTTCGCCCTACGGGATATCGACCGTATTGAGAATCGGAGCGTAACGCACACACGTCTATAGACTTTTCTTTCCGACGAACCTGAACGTGGCGAAAATGTAGATTATGGGTCCTACGGTGACCACCGCGGCCAGCACCAACAACCAAACGGTTTGATCGAACGGCGCGAGCAGTCCCGAACCGGTCGCCGATTCTTGCGGTCTCTTCATCAATACCGTCAGCTCGCCTTGCTCCAGGGTTGTACTGAATGTGCAATACTTGCGCAACTCCGGCAAGATAGGCAGGAAGGCCACCGCCATGTCCACCTTCTGCTCGAACGAGAAAGAACATATCTGCGTTTCCGCTTTCTTACAATTTAAACGCCGATATTGTTCGTTAGTTTTTCCTCCGAACGAACATTCGACTTATTGAAAGGGACGTTAAAGTAATCCGTTAATTAATCAAGGACGGCTCCGTTAGCCTTCCTTGCAGGAAGAAACTGCCTCACCTTCTCGTAAAGCATACTTAATATTCCGTTTCGGCTGTTGCCCAGCACGTGCTGCTTAGGCGGCACGATCGTGTATGTGAAATTTAATTTCGAGCTGAGCAGCTCGAGCAAGTAAAACGCGTAGCCTTTTCCCACCCACTTTCCGTTCTCCTTCACTAATCCGGAAAACGGCATGTCCTGCAACAGTTTTGCATTTTCGCAATCAAGGTTCACGTAGCACGCGATAACAGAAGACTATGCTCTTTATGAGTTCACGAAATTATATTTAACAATGATCGTAATGAAGTTTGCCAACAAATAGAGTTAAATAGGACCATTACGATATAAATCCAACAAACGAGAGCGCCTTTAGGTCGAAGCAAGATGTTGCTAGCCTGATAATCTAAAATGTGAATTCATATAGAGACAGAACGAGGTGGAAAACGGTACACGAATTCGCATTTTAGATTCCAATTATTAAGCTACCAACATCTTCCTTGGACCTAAAGGCGCTCTCGTCTGTTGGAAATTTGCCAAGTTTTTACAAGGCGAAATGGACGAATGTTTCTTATAATATAAACGACAAAAAGAATTGTTAGACGACTTTAGGCTGGCAGATGGTTTATTTATTTAAATTCGACGTTTCGACCATGTGGGCTGCGATCCTTTTCAAGGAATTTAATAATCCACGAGTTTTCAAAGGACATTGCAGCTTGAAAGTGTATCGATTACAAACGAAATTAATTTCGTAAACCATCTGCCAGCCTAACGTCGTCTAACAGCTCTTTTTATCGTTACTTAACTACTGGCGATTCTTCTTTCGTTCTTGTAATATAAAGTTCATCCATTTACAAAGGTAAATTGTAAGTAATCATTGCTTAAAATAAATGCAATTATCTCTCGCGGTGGGGAGATTAACATCTGAGAACTGATTGTGCAGTGCGCACGCTCTTTTAGACAGTTGCGTACAGTGTCGTTATTCAACACTGACATTTAGATGATGTCTAAGCACCCTCAGCGGCTCTAATTACCCTTGCGCGTTCATTATCGCAGCGCCACGATCGTTCCGTGCGCGGCCAGTTGCGTACCCGCCTCGAACGTTTGTACATTTTAATGCTCGATACCGGGGGCTGCACGAACACGTTAATGAGTGCTATGAAGATTGCAAGATGCGCGACGTATATCGGGAGATATATAGTGGCAAACCTGACATAATATTTATTATTAGCCACGATACACTCGCGTAATACAACAGCCCTAACAGCTCGGTTACTCGATTAGCGTTCTTTGTTTACCGCGTCACGCAAAACACGCGACGCCGTTTTTGTCGGGGTGGTATTATCCAAGTTTCCCCGACCATACGCGCGGCCGCCGCAATAATTATCCGCTTATCCTCCCTGCACCGCGAATTCGAGATCTCTCGATGTCTTTTCAACGTCATTTTCAGAACGTTCTGTATTATAGAAATACGATTAATTGATAGATTATTAACTTTTGATATTATATCATATCACAGTGTTGGGATTTCAATACAATTTAATTTACAATAGCTTTTAACGTGGAAGCTGAGTAAATGGCTACGAAAATTACTTGTCTTATACGTACAAACATCAATGTATATATTTTATTTTTTTTTCTTTGCGAAAACCGTGCGTTCTGACCTACGAAAATAATTTATTCTTTTCCAATGGCCTGAAATTTTCTGTATTATTTAGAAGGATATGGTTACGTTCGGAAATAACGACATAATTACGATCGTGCAGACGGCAATTTTGTTGAAAATTACACTTGAGGATAGTGTATTTCAGAATTTACATTGGATACGATTCGCGTACAAGGCACGTGATGATTTTACACCATCGCGTGTTGTGTCTTTGCAGGTAATTCTAGGTTTTTCGCATGGCCTATATGAAAAAGGAGGGCATTTTGTCGGTGATCAATAAATCATGCGGCGGACTGTCATTTCGAACGTGACATGATGATAGGTATTTTTCTTTTTCGTCGTTGGCCGCTTTTTGCACGTTGTTCGTAATTTTCTCCTTCGAGAATACGTAGGCGGTTGAACAAAAAAAAATTAATTGATGCAAATTTAATTCCTTGATAATTCAACTTTGTAAAATTCGCGTACACCGAAGGGGGCAAGTTTAATTTTGATTAATGCGCCCAACGGCTCACGCAAGTGCAGCCGCGAACGATTATCGTGAAGGGAGTGCGTGAGTCCGTTTTATCGCACGGTGAAAGCTCTAGCTGCAAATATTTCTTCAGTTGAGAACGTTATGCCTGAAGTCATATCGTGACATTTGCTGTACACCCCTATCGCTCGTCATCGAGTGGACTCATAAAAATGCGCACTTAATGTCATCATGAAGGATACAGTAAAACAAAACAAATATCATGCCACGTGTATCTTCACTATCGTGTATGAGGTGTTTCACAGTACACTTATGCACAACGCATCCGCATTATCGTTGAAAAAGATATGAATCCATTTTTAATTCGTAGCTCATCAGTATGACTCATTGCTATTATAATATTTACTTAACAAATTCGATCAATCGATCCGCGATGCAGTTTTGCGCTGAAATATCTTTGGCTGCAAGTTTAGGCTTACGAATGGGCCGAATATATTATACATTAACCCGGTAAATTATTCTGTTCAATTGGTTAAGCGCGACAGTATTTTCCAAATCTTTTCGGAGAATTTTAATATGTACTGCGTCAAGTCGGTCTCTCTTGTGTATTATGTATCGAATATTTCGGCGCTGCCTTCCCTTCGTTAAACGGTGACCAACTAAACGTCATTTTGTCCCCGGGCAAAGTAAACCTTGATTATTCTGATTGTACGTATACGCGACGAAATGTGTTTTTTTACTTTAATCATATGCGGTGTATTTGTAACTATTATACTCACGTTCCAAGACGTTATTTTCATTTCTGCGGGAATCGTTGGCTCTATGGGACTTTCGTCGGCTGTCGTATCATCTGAAAGCATAATATTGCCTTTCGTAATTAACATTAATGACACGTCAAACTACAGGTGACGCGTTCAATCAAGCTTGACAACAGAGAGTGCTTGTTTCTCGTATGTTAACAGCAGGGTTGGGAAGTGACTCGTTACTTGTAACGAAGTTGCAGTTACAGTTACTTTTTTAGTAACTCTAACTTAACTTCGTTACTTCCTCTCCATCTGTAACTCAGTTACATTTTTTCGATAACTAGTAACTAATTTAATAGTTACATTAATAGTTACTTTATATATTTGTTAAACCTCTACAGATCGCATTAGATCTTGCATTTGCGCATAAACGCCTTTATCGACACTTAATGATTCAAACGCAGAGTTGATATTTTTATTGTAAGAAAGTAACTGCAAAGTAACGAATCGTTACTTTTTGAGTAACTGTAACGCGTTGCTTTTTAAAATTGGTAACTTGTAACTGTAACCAGTTTACATTTTTAGCAAAAAAAAACTGTAACTGTAACTAGATACTTTTATAAAGTAACTTGTCCAACTCTGGTTAACAGATTACAGTTCTAATACAGTTAAGTAACACACCAATTGGTATTATCAACGTCGAGAGAGGAAAAGTAAATAATTAACTTTCTTATTTAGAAAAGAATAATATGAAACGCTCTCTATTTGTTATCGACTTAATTTCTGTATCATTGCATTCATTTTTATATCTTCGTCACACATTCTTAGGCCGGTATTCATAGTCAGATCTTGTATTCAAGACCGTCTTGAACTTATCTAAAGATGCTGCATGGAACATTTCATTGGCTACAAAGAACTTGAAGATGATCTTAAGACGATCTTAGATATAAGATGATCGAGGGGTAAACCGCTGACAAAAATCATGTACACCAATGCTGACTAATGCTCAATGGCCATTACTTTATCTTGTTATCTTATTTTATCTTGTTTTATCTTTCTTACCTTTTTAGATTCTTTATAATGTCTCAGCAAGACCAAGTAATACCCACTAATGCCCTAAAAAATGCCGAGTAATGCCTACACGGAGAGAATTTTCTCTTAAAATTTACCCTGAAAGCCATGGCATTTTAAAGAACTGTAGAGGGGTTTGTTGAAATTTTACCATACATCTCTACTAGTAAAATGTATACCAAGGGCCAGTTTCACAAACGTCGGTTAACTGTTAACCAGATTTCAGTCAACTCTCTATCTTTTTCCGTCTTATTATTTAAGAAGAGACGGAGAATCAATTAACCTTTGGTTACCAGTTAACCGATGTTTGTGAAACTGGCCCTAAGTATATAATTACCAGAATATGTATGGTAAAATTTTAAACAACTCTCATAAAATTCTTTAAAGTGCCATATTGTCCCACGATTTCATAAATTTCGAGGTGAATTTTAAGAAAAAATTCTCTCCGAAATCTGTACACCACAATGCCCGCTGAGGGCATTAAACCGCTGAGGTTTACCCCTCGGATCTGACTGCGAATACCCTTAGCTTCGGCAAGATTACAAAGACTAAACGTGAACTTTAATGAAGGCCGATCGACTAATTAGCTTACTTGTTCCGTAGGTGATACAACACATCGCGAATATGAACGTGCCGAGTGAAAGCTGTTGGAAGCTGCGCATCCTTCGACAGTATCTCCGACACTACATCTTATCCGCGCGCATCTTCATCGTCGGATCCTCCCGTGGCGCTCCTCCGGCCGGAAATGCTTCGTGCGACGCGGCATAACCAGCAACCAGGTAAATCGATACTGACACTCCGGTCATCCCGACCCGGACGGCGGCAACGTAGTGACGAGCCGCTTTATGTCAGCGTGTCACGCGACCGTCGAAAGTGCCCAAAGGGGGGAAAAGGGCCGACGGCGAGACCCCGACGACGTTCGCGCGCGGGCGCCGACCTGCATCCTACGGTTATCTTTTCAGAGATTTCACTGGTTCAACTGGCCGTTCGCTCCTTTTCGACCGAAACGCGCGTCACTCTTGCCTCCGTTGATCGTAAAAATCAGATGTGACGATTTTGATAATCAGGCGCGCACATACAGCTTACTTGTTTTTAACGGCGTATGCGTGACACCGGATGATGTATGCCACATCTTATATATCGCGCACGCGGTTGACAAGCTGAGAATTTTGGAAAATCGGTGTGTTCCCCGTTTATTAGGATTATTACACTCCTCGCGAAATCGTGGATTTTTTTAAGACGGCCAAGTTTTTAGAACATTTTAAGTACACGTGAGAGCTGTGCGTTTCGAAAACTTTGTGTCAAAAAGTCACGAGATACCTATCTATCCTATGAAATTGATTAATGGTGTATCTCCTTTGAAACTGTTTGCGCGTGAAATACGGATGAATATCCATCGAGAGACGACAATGGGATGACAGAGAAAGAAGCGGAATTTTCTTTAGTATCTGATTGCGATACCGAGTGATTGATTGGCAACATTAAATATGGCTAGAGAAATAGACACGTGTACCGTTTTGTCACGCAAGTTATATCTAATATTTCACACAATTTATCTATCGCAATGCCATCTTGTTCTTTAACCGACTACGGGAATTATCAGATCCGACCTCGAAGCGGCGGGCAAACGCGAGAAAGACGGACGATTTCAAGTCGATCAAGCTTTTATTAGCCGTCTCTTCGTTTGAGTCATCGATCGCGCAAACCGGAATCTTACGTGGCTCGCAATTATTTGTCCATTTTCTCGCCGTATGAAAAATTTCTAATGCTTACAATAACGTATGGTAACCAGAACGGCGCTCTTTATATTCCCGAGATAAACCGAAAGATTAATGTTCGCGGACGTTCGCGGATGTGGAGTCCTCGCGAGGGTTGTACGTTACATCAGTCGGCACGAAGGTTGCATTAGACGTGCGCGATCAATATACGCACCATTAGTAACATTAAGCAAGTAATCGTGCGAATCATCCGTCAGAGGAAATTAATAGTGATATTATTAATAGGACGTGCGCGCATTCCGTGCGTATAAAAGTGCAACGCCAAGTAGAATTGAGATCATTGAGATTAATCGTCCTCGCGGTCTCTCCCGAATGCTGTACTGGAAATTGGAACGGAGGTGCGTGGGCGGGTTGGAACAGAGAACAGTTTTATTCCTGGGAACGATTTCCATTGTTTACCGTTTAAGTTGAAGTACATCTCAATATACAAATCACATCGCCTGTGTGCCCTACGAAGTAGTAGTTATATATCGCCGCTCCTCTCGCCGGAGCGTCTGAGTTGTCTCGCGTTCGCAACCGCGGCGAAAGGGCTTGCCGCGTGCACACACACACACGCACACACACACACACACACTCTCTCTCTCTGTCTCTCGCTCTCTTTCTCTCTCTCCGTACTGAAGGACCGAGACATCGACGAAGAACCGTATAAACGGTCGATCGGCAGACAATACCGGGGAATATCGGAAACGGATATTCGATTTTATACCACGCGTATCTCGTTTCGCATCAATCACGCTCTGTCCGAATATCCCTCTCCACAGCCGTCGGTAGACTCGGGGCTACCTAGCGTCTGCTCGATTCTTCGCACGTACACATCTGTCTTCTGATATTGGTCGGTCGATATAGTTGATTACCTTACAGTGCGCTATCGCAGCTTTTTATCCTTCGTCGTTCCGTACGTCGGATCTCGCCGTCTTCATCATCCCTCGGCCCTCACTCGTCTCCGCTATATTACAGTCGTCGCGCGGGGGAGATCGCCGAAATTATTAACGAAAAGGGCGGGAGAGGAGGGAAAGTGGTGCGAAAGTAGAACGCGCGGAAAGCGCGGCCGGAGTGCGCGCGAGCAAGCTTCGGCAGCAACGCTAGCGATGTATAAATCACATCTCGTTATGACGGTGACACACGGGGTGACGGGGGATGAGGAATGATAGAAATGATCGTGACGGCGCTAACACGGCAAATGGAACATAATAATCTCGATGATGATTCAATAATAAACGATTACGATAATTGGCATCTAATCAATAACCTACGACCTTGGCGGTTATAATCACCTTGTCGCGTTATTCAATGAGAGATCTGGCGACGAGTAAGCGGGGAGCGCGCGGGTGGATGGACATTATGACTGATGCAGAGAACATTCGGCGAACTGTAAATTCGAAAAAGACAGACATACATTAAACAACATTGCTACGTGTACTCACGGTTTCCGATTGAGGAATTCTACGGCGACGGGACAATTTCCCGAATTTCTTTTCCGCACCTTCGGGACGATTACGCGCGCGCGATAGACAATTATGCGTGAGAAAATTGGCGCGCGATCACGCGTTACTTTCCGCCACGCATAATTTTCGGCGCAGGGCGCACTCGGTTCTTGTTTTTCGAATTTGTCTTGTTACCGAACTTCCCTCGCGAGAGGGAACGGGATGGACTGCGTCAACTTACTCCGGATTGTGGCTGTCCCTCGCGAGTTTGTAGACCGGATACGGACAGAGGAAGGAGATTCGGTTAATCGGGATAAGCGCTAAAACAAATTCGGTGGTAAAGCATAACGGTGTATACTTCGGAATGAAACGTGCTCTTACGCTAGATATGCGTGACGAGGTAAATGGCATGCGGTTTAGAGATCACTCAATACGTAAAACGAAAAGTCAGCACTGTCGGTGGGAAACGAATCGACGTATTAACGCGAAAACTTCTCGTGCGAATGATCACAGTTTTTCTGCCTCGCGATGCTTTCGTGTCACGGGGCGCCTGGATTATTTATCTCAGCTTTTCCCTCCTTCGACAGTGCGCTTATTCATCTCGTTCACTTCCTCCTTTTTCCTTTCGTGCGCTCGGACCTAAGATTGGCCGCCAAATAAATCAGATTTCGGCTTGTATTCATTTATTATCGTATACGTATTCACACCCTCTCTCATTAAAATTATTCTTTACTACATACACTTGTATTATCGAAAACGTAAATGCCTTTCGAGGTAGGACGGCGGACTCGTGGTCTTCCCGGTGCTTCTCAGTGAGCGATACGAGATCGAAAGGAGCGCTTTAAGTACGCAAGGTTTGAGAATTGAAGGTAACGCAATGATGACAACAGGTCCTCTAAATGCGTCAATTTTAGTGGAAGGATAAACATCATAAAAACGACATCTAAAAGAATATTACACGGGAAGAGAATTTTCTCTTAAAATTTATCCTGAAAATCGTGTGATCGTGGGACAACGTGGCATTTTCAACAACTTTACGAGAGTTTTTTGAAAGTATACCATCCATTTTACCAGTAACATCCCACATAG
>NW_011967115.1:77634-88560 GCF_000949405.1 Vollenhovia emeryi | reverse complement strand
GTGCTATGTCGGATGTATACTAAGTATAATTACTAGTGAAATGTATGGTAAACTTTCACAAAACTCTCGTAAAATTCTTCGAAATGTCGTGTTGTCCCACGATTACAATATTTTCCGGATAAATTTTAAAAGCAAATTCTCTCCGTGTAGAATCTGACTCCTTACAAATGTCATAATGTTAACATTAAGAATTGTTATTTATGGCACTATTTCTGTGTGCAAGCTTCGTATGAAAAGTATAAAGCTCAGAGAAAAGATAAAGAATTTCATGCGGATATATCTATAATACGGCGTGCAGTTTTCTTCTTGCGAGAAAGTGCTATGCCGCATTCCCCGGCGGGAACTTTGTTAGGTGACTTTTCCATGTTAACATTAAATAGGCATCAAAATAGGATATCATAAAGGGCTTTTTTGAAAGACACCTTATAAAAAAATAACTTATCGATGTCATTTTAAAGAGATTTTAATAAAAAGCCTTCTTAAAGAGCTCTTCCTCTCAATATTGCTCACTGGGTTACGAAGTTTCACTTGCACGATCGTCACGCGAAAAGACGAGTCTTCTTAGAATCACGCTTTATGCTTCTAAGTGACTCACCTTTGTCGTACATCGCCGTATGCGGATGCAATAATTCTCCAGTTCGCCGTCTGGCAAATCGAACTTGATAAAAGAATTCAATGTAACAATAAAACAAATCTACTCGCGATTGATTCTTTTCACAGATACATTTCCCTAAATGCTCAAAATAAATATTACAAATTTTGGACTCGTTTCATTCTTGCACTGAGATCTAAGAGTAGTTGAATTTCTCTGCATAAATTCGACCTGTAACGTAAAGTTGGACCGATCTTGTCCGTGCATCCCGACACGAGCGACGCACCGTGAACGTGAACTTCCCGATCGTCTTGCGCGCTATCCCGATCCTTTCCTCGAAGGGATAATCATTGGGAATACAGGTTCTACGAATAAGAATAATATCACCATATGCAGTACAGTCGTAGATGCCCCTTGAAATCGTCACAGCCTCTGGCAGATTAAAAATAACGCAAGCTCTCTCTCTACAGTAGTGTCCTATTAAGTTCGACATTCGTTCAACGACGACGTCGCAGCTTCGCGTCACCGAGCATCGAACTTGCCCGGTCGTTGAACGCATCTCGAATTTAGCATTAAAAAAAACAAGAAAGTTACAGTTACAAAAGAAACTAAACTATCGAGCTGTTCCTTCTGTGCTTCGTCGCCAAAAATCACCATGCGAGTGAGACTGTATCCCCTCGATAATTGCGAAGAGATTTCTCGACTTGTTTCTAAATCGCGGGCGAGACATTCGCTTAATGGTGTGCGCAGGGTCGAAAGTGGGCGAAGCTCTCGCAGGTC
This sequence comes from Vollenhovia emeryi, assembly GCF_000949405.1. Taxonomy (NCBI): domain Eukaryota; kingdom Metazoa; phylum Arthropoda; class Insecta; order Hymenoptera; family Formicidae; genus Vollenhovia; species Vollenhovia emeryi. The sequence continues at coordinate 87,188 of NW_011967115.1, read as the reverse complement.
GAAGAGGTCGAAAGCGCGAATACGTTTATGTGGATCGAAAAATCGAGTTACACGCGACGAGGGATGTCGCGTCTGATGCTGCCTGATTAGCGAGCGAAAAAAAAAGAAAGACAGTTTAGTATTGAAATCCAAGATCGATTTCGCTGGACGAGGCAAGCTCGAAGTCGCGTGACACGTCGCTCAGCACGCGCGTTCTCCATTTTTCACGTGTGTCACACGACAATCGCCGCCGTAATTACGCGTGATCGTATGTCAGATTAGACAGATCGCGGTTGGTTTCATCCTTTCTTTCAATATCGACCCTGTTTCCCGCGATTTTAACTTTCGCAGGCTAATCCGCAAACGTGAACACACTGATGCTGCTTCTTTCGACCGTGAAACGTGTGGTAAATGTCGCTTGCGATTTTAAGCGACATAAGTATTTAACTCGAGTCTTGGAGGAATCGTTAATAATTTTTCAACGTTCTCGAACACAACTTGTCTGTACAATTTATCTCATTTCCGCTTCACTAAATTACATAGAATTTGCAACGAAAAGGCTTTTGTCTTGGATAGTTCATAGCTGTAGACGAGGCAGAGCAAGCGAAGAACCATCTAAATTTGGAATAAGTATCTGGCATTTGCTGGGGAGACAATTATATCAAACAGATTTGCTTTTCTCGACTGTCTCTACATAGTCTGCTATCACAAGTAAAGCAAGCGTACTCAATCGCAAAAATTATCCCGCTGTCGGGCAAACGCCGTCAATTTAAAAGGCGCAGAATTTCCGATGACGTCATCTTCCAAGATGAAATCTCTCGATCTGGACCTTACCGCCGCGGTCGCTTGTCCACAAAGCAAAAGAAGTTAAGGAGAGGAGGATACAATCCCGCGCGTACGACCATGTTTTAAAAAGTCAGTTCCATTGCAGATACGTAAATGTATATACAATTATCACGAGTCAGTCTCCAGCGTGAGCGATGATGTGGTTTACCGGTGAGCTTTCCAATGTGTACTGTATGTAATGTGGTACGTGTAATGTATGTCCCTCTATGTGTATGTAACGTGTATGGGTATATACGCGGGTGGGGCTACGCGGGTGTCCGGGATTATTCGGTTTGCATGGTGATCGAGCAGTAAAGCGGAAGTCGGAGGGTTTACCGGTTACCGAACGCGCGCTTTAGGAGGCGCAGTAGGTGGACAGTTCGCTTATCGTGCACGCGTTGAGGCAGCATTCCTCGTGGATACCTCGCGACTGTCTTCGGTAGCGTCTGCTGCCGAGGCGCCCGTCCAATATCGCCCGTGCCATCGTTCGCGACAAGAATGGGGTGTACGGGGGAGAGAACTCATAGGTGAGCGGGTAGTCGGCCATTTCCATCTCTGAAACAAAAGCGGAGCACTGTGTAAGTGTCGCGAAGAACTCGTAGTTGGGCTCCAGCAGAGCCAGGTGGAAAGAATTCCAATTTCATTTAACGAATCCCCCCCTCGCTCATTTCCTTCTCACTTATTCACTGTACACCTCTGTATGCTTCTTATTTTTGGGAAAATGTAGAGAGGTTTTGAGATTTTCGAGAAACGTAAGTCGCTATCGCCGACGTTCGCTTCTTCCCACGTTGCGAAAGAAAGTTGAAGTAGAACGTTGGTCAAAAATCTCAAAACTCTTTCTCAGTGCTCGAATTGGGGAATGACGTTTCGTAATTTATTACAAGAGGGAACAATAGTTTACATTTAAACGGACGATAATTCGGTGGAAAAAAGTTCACAGCTGATCTCGATGTTCGCAAATCGGAATAACGCTGATTTCATTTGCGCCACGCTCGACAGCAGTCGCGATTTTGTCCCGCAAATTTTCCCGGCTTTTTGTTTCGATAAAGAAAAGTGGGCGGTCTATTTACCTGTCACGTGTGTCATATTAATCGAGATAGATAACAAGAATTTGCTTTCTCCGCGATCGTCGATAAATCGTACGGGCATCCAGAGATTCCGGTGTCAGATTGCGCGGATCTATTTGAGCGATTAAGTTCGGCGATAGGCTGCTTTATGCGTCCGAAAGGGATTTGTGTAAATTCCCGTTGTCCCCTCGCTTGTTCTCGCGGCGAAAAAGGACCGCGGGCAAAGACGCCGTTAAAAAGAAAAAACGTAATGTCCCCGATTGTATTTAAGTCATTCGACGATTATATGGAGAGTGCGTCGGCTCATGATCCCACTCAGGAATACGTAACGCGAGCTTACATGCATTATTCATCGACGACAAAGTGGCGATTACTTGGTTAATTGCGGGCACGGATTGATCGCGTGCTTAATCGCCTTTTGTAAAGTACCATGCTTGAGAAGCCGTTAAAATTGAAAGGTCCGGCCGATAAAAATTCCCTCATAATCGGCGTCGGTGCGCAAGTCTGCAATGTTCACTTTAAACATGCGGCTGCATCTAAATTGCACGTACGAATTACGGTCTGACCTCATTCTTACATTGAGCCATTTAATTATACGTCTAGCGCAAATTAAGCCTCATTCATATCTCCAAACGAGTCGCTTTAGATCGGCGGGTTTAATATTACGAGTGACGGGCACGGCTCGAGGCGCCGAATAAACGCGCTTGCGACGGACATTCTTCCGTAAATGCCCCCGCGACGCCCAAATCTACGCGGGTATCCAGTAATTTGGCGCTTACGCCGGATAAGTATCGGCGCTTTGCCGCTGTGAAACGCTCGTGCCGTCGCGGGTGACATTAATCGAGAAAGAAGGAATGCGAACGGCATTAATATTAATGGCCGTGTCGCCGCATTACAAAGGCAAATTTCGTTACGAGGCGGCTGCCATCGAGAAATCTTCCTCAACATTATCCCTCAACTTCCTATTATTAACTTCCTAAATGTGTTATCATTATGCTCGCACGCACGCGAGAGCGTCATCGACATATTCCGTGATTTTCCTCGCGCGCAAATCGCTCGCCGCACGAAATGAAGTGGTCGGAGGGAAAATGTTGTCAACGGGAATTTCCATGTTCCACGGAAGCAAATTGTCGCTACGTTTCTCTACGCACTTTAATCGCAGAGTAAAGGCGCGTTAATAAATGACAAATTTAACGCGTTTGCAAAAATATTTACTGAAAAAATATTAATTACTCTATTCAAGTAACTCGATGTAGTCAGTGGTTAAGCCTTGAATTTTTGTGTCCTATTATTTTCATGTAGACAACTTGAAGATTCATGATGAAAGATACTTGTTAAGGCTGTAATGATCGACGAATGGCCGCTAGTTAAACAGTCGCTTTGAGCTATGATTATATCGCGAGAATGAAACACGACTCTCTTGTGTCCACACATTTCGAAACATAATTACTTTTAATGTTATCACGCGGAGGGAGAGAGAGAGAGAGATAAAGGCGAGTTTTCGCGCGTTCGTCAATGATCCGTAATTGGTACATCTATCCGTTATTTGGCGTTGATCGGCAGGGAAATGTTTTCCCTAACAATTAGCTTAAACTCACCGGGCTCCTCGTTCTTCTTAAACATCGAATTGTACACGCCATCACAGATTAACTGTAGAGCATTGGAGAGCTTCTTGCCGCAATATCTCTGCGGCGGGCTTCTGGCGGATCCCGCCGATCTGGATTGAGAGTTGCCGTTCATCTGTGCGTTTCCCGATTCCGTCACAAGAAGCGCGACGGCGAGCATCAGGGTCACCAGGACGTTCAATCGATTCGCGGACATCTGAAAGTGATACCGTCCTCGTTTAATTACGCCCAGGAAATTGGATTCGTCATCTCGCTAATACTCTTCGGGTCAGCAATTAAATCGCAGTCCTGCGAAAACGAAACTTTGCATTTCTGTAAGAAGTACGGCAGAGTGTTCGGCTTTCGCCTTAACATTTATTGCAATTGGCCTCGGTAATTCGTGCCGGAGAGGATTTTAGAAAGAAGGAGAGCGAGAGAGAGAGAGAGAGAAAGAGGGCGGGACAAAAAAAAAGGAAACGCGCGTGTTTATTAGAAAGGGGTAAAAATTACGGAGCGGCCGTCTCGTCCGTCGGTGTTATCGCGCAACCTTCGAAATGAGGAAAAATGAAATCTAACGGGGACGACTGACCGGGCAGACTGTTTACTAAAATAATGTCTCATTATACCGGCGTGAAGTTTATTTGACGCTGACATCCGCTCGGACATATTTTTTTAGCCATCCGCGCAGACGTCGGCACCACTAAAGCGCAGAAGCACATCATCGTGCGGCTCGACGGACCTCGCCTTGGGGAAACTCGGCGTTGCCCCCCGTTTATCGGGATTAATTAAATGCGCGCGTATAACAGCCGCGACGGCGCGGCACCCGAGCGGTCGCGCAGGGCGCCTCTATTTTTAGATATCTTTCGCTTAAATATAAATGTTGCGACGACGAGGGAAAGAAAGTGGGAGAGAGGACGCGTACTCTCTCTCGTCCGCGGGTGCCGTGTAATCGAGGCGTCGCGACAGAACAAGAGAAAGAGGAGCCGCCTCCCGGCGCTTTGTCCATAGGAGCGACCTTTGTTCACACGTTTGCGCCAGCACAATTGCAATCTGCTCCGCGATCAAGCGGACTGGTACAGAAGTCCTTACCTCCCCTCGCTCCTCTTCGTTATTTTAGGGACGCCATACGCGGCGGCGCGAAACGCGACGGTCGTCTCGCGTCTCTTCAGGAAATTTCGGGAGCATCCGATTCCATCTCGCGCCGCGGTAACTTTTAATTATATTCGCGAGACAACGCTGCCCCGAACAAAATGATAATTGCGCGCGGCGGTATTTTAACGAGGTAAACTTTTCATATGTTCAGGCAGGTGTGTGTGTTTGCATATGCATGCGCACACATACGGATACGACTTCGAGAGTATTATCCTAGTTTGTTCGGGATAGGTCGCCGGTGTTTCTGCTGTGTCCCCTTCAAGTTCCACCAGCGACCGCTGTGGTGTTTGCGGTTGGATTAGAACAATGTTGACTTGTTTTGCAGGCTACGTCGCATTCGATTAGCCGCGTTATCAACGAAAATGGAAATAAGGCCAGCGGCCTTGATACGTGAATGTATGCGGGGCTGCGGTATAATTTCGCAGAGCAATAAGTCCACGTGGTCGCAAAAGTTTTCGAATACTCTCGAGGTTTAGGAAAAGTAATTGCGGGTGTATGCAGAGAGTAATTATGGAATAGAAAAAATTATCAAGAGTAAAACAGCAGAGATAAAATTAAGTTGGAGGTAAATTAAAACACGAACTTGTAAGGTTAATCCGTGGAAAGATATGAGACAAAAATAAAAAGATACGTACGGATATGGTTTTTAGAGGGAGGAGTGGGGAAATTCGTTCGAAACGCGTCTGCGGAAAATTCAGTAAAACCCAATTACAAGTGTGCAATGTTTAACTCTTAGATGTAACGTTTGAAATGGAAATGGTTGGGGAATCAAGTAAGGAAAAAGAAACGGTGGAAACGTAGAAAAAAATCAACAAAAACGAAGGGGGTTGAAAAGTATAAACGTTAGATCAGGGATAATCAGGAGATATGTATCGTATTCAGAATAATTCTGCGTCGCTGTGTTTCTTTAGACCATGCTACTGTTTTCTTCTAAACTATTTTGGAAACTAATATTTTACAAAAGCTAGTTTATTGTTTAAAATTTGAACATTATCCCACTTGACATCGTGGTTTCTAAAAAACATGGCATTTCGTTTGTTCTACACATATGTAGCCTCGCAATCTTGGCAGGTTATCGTGTAAGTTTTAGGTTCGAGATTGTCTTTTCACATCTCTCCTAATGCATTTTTTTTAGGACGTATTAAATCGAAAATGCAATTTTGAAATTATATTCTTCAGTTATGAATAAGAAACTTTCTTAAATAGCTTCTATGTGTAAAGAACTGTTCACATTTCCTTTCCTGAAACTGAGGGTGGGATAACAATAATATTTTATCCATCAGATTGGACTGTAAATGACATTTCTTTTGTAAGGCAACGGATGATGAGAATAAAATTCAGATATTTTCCCGAAAAAATGGGTTTGTCAAATCAAAAACGATTCTCTAGTTAACAATTATGGTATCAATAAAATCTGGACGATCATCAATCTGTAATGCGAATGCTCTAGAATGCAAACGTCCCCAGGTCTGTGGACTTTTAGCAAACCATAAACCTTAAATAAGATCCCATCATTCGACAATTTTCTTACAAGTATCGTCAATATAAGTTTTTCGTTTTTCCATCTATAACTTCGGTTTTTACATCTTTCCATGGATTAATCTCATAAACTTATATATTAATTTAACATTTATTACATAGTGCGGATAGCAGGAGAATTTATTTTCATTAATATTTGTAATTACAATATTAGCGTGCCGGCTTCAGTGAGTTCCTTTGAGACTTTCTCGAATGTGTAACGCGCTATTTTGACATTTCAAGGGGGATAGAAGTTATTCACGATCGATTGGCGTATGCAATATCATTAGGTAAACGCGTACCAGAGTCATTGTCGTTGCACAGACACACATTGACTTGCCCCCTTCAAAACAAGTTACGCGAATATAGGGCAGACCACTTCTATTTCCGGCGCATCGTGGAGATGGGAATTAGCGTTCAGCACTAAGCAATAACCGAAGGAAACGGCGCGCATTGATGTCGAAGTTATCTAACTCCATTTATCTTTTCCGCGCGATTAGTATAGTAGCGCGATGATGAAAACACGCGTGCAACACTTGTAATTCCTCAGGAGCGTTGCTTCACCTTCTACACAGTCAACAGATCGATTGGTCGGAATGAGGTAGCTTGGCTCTTTTTAAATTGATTGGTCAATCGCTCTGCTAGAAGCTGCATCGTATCTTGGACATTTTTCTCGTTGTACCATTGACGAGATCGCGAGATTGAGAATTTGCGCGGGGCGGCGTGCGAACTTTTTTAAAATATCGAAAATCAATGAGAAGCACACGCAGGGAAAAAGTACGTTCTCCCCTTCACTCGTCGCGGAAAGAAATCGCGTATCTGACCACCGACGAAAAATACAACCCGGACGAGGTAAATAAGTGTGAATGTGTTTGCGAGGCGGCCGAGAGACTCGCGGTATCTCACCGCGAAAATGATAAGCGCGAAAATGATAAGCGCGATCACACGCCGCCGACATGCCGGCGTACACAAGACAAATAAAAAGAAAGAAAGAAAAGGAAAGCATCGGCGAAAACGCCCGGACCACGGTGTACGGGAATGTTCCCAGTGTCCTGCTTCGCGATCTGTAACGCGGTCATATTTTCAGCGCGAGAAGCGGCTCCGAAGACTTCGCCTCAATTCAAGAAAATTCAAGAACCGATTCGCACACAGGAATGAACGTAAGATGAAAAAGGGTCGAGTGGTACATTCGCCTTCGGTTTTACCCTTTTATCATAATCGAATTAGTTTTTGGTTTATCGGTATTTCTTTTTAAAGGGTGGGAGGTCTGGGTTGAGACCCTGGTTGAGGTATTATTTTTCGCAATAGACTTAAAATAAAAATTAATAAATAAGAAACAAGGCTTTAATAAACAATATAAAATCAAAAACAATGTTAATAATTATATTGAACGATTAGTAAGGGCAATGTAAGCCTGATTGAAGGTGATAAATTGTATATGAGTAAGTTATAGTGTAATATATATTAAAAGATTGGTAACAATATGACACAGGTTGAACGGTTCGGTCTACGCATGTGACCCTCTTCGGCAACATAATATCAAATATATAAATAATTAGTCCAAGTTCTTTTTAAAATAAAAATTATTTAGCTAACATCCTGCTCTTACGCCTTTATTACTTCGTGTTAGCGTTTTCACATTAGAGCCTTGTGAATTTTATTAATTGTTTAACTTACGCTGGATGAGAAAAGCGTTTCTTCACTTTCACACGCCCTGTGTTGTAAGACTGAGAAATATGTCGGCGCGCAGTTTCTATTTCGCAATTTAGCCACGATACGTGACTTTCGTGAAACATTAGGCTGTTTATTGCGATAAATATTACCACATACCTCGGTGGTCGAATTGGTGAGACGCCCGCCTAGTGAGAGGGTGGTCCAGGTTCAGACCCCGGCTGAGGTGTTATTTTTCGCAATAGACTTACAATTAAAATTATTTAGACACTAACATCCTGTCTCGGCTCTTACTCCTTTACTTCGTATTTGTATTATTGTTTAAGTGGGCCAATAACGTCCCAAGCGAGACCAGAAGAGGCGAAAAGTGTAAGTGGAGCTTACATGTCCCAGTGGTCAAGGGTCAAAGGTATTGCGATTCTCCTCGCGCGAGAGAGGAGCACATTAATTGCAGCTGCCTTTGAATGCGCGCTACTTCATATTTTGCGCATAAGATACTGCTGTATCGCGCTGCTTCAAATTCGCATAAAATGAGACCGAACAACAATTACCGTGTCGATAACGTACGCGTATGCCGTTCATTGGCTTCTCGTCCGGCGCCTCCGGCGGTTGTAAACAGTACCGAACTACATAGATCCTCCCGGAGTCTCGCGAGAAGAGACGCATTTCACGATAGCGAAAAGTCCCGTAAATTGAAAAGAGGACTCGTTCTTGATCTGCCCTCTCTTTCCTCCGCCCCTCCTCCGCCCATGGACCATTCTCTCTCTCTCTCTCTCTCTCGCGCTCTCGTTTCTCCTCTCGCGTTCCTACTCACTCTCTCACTCCCTCTCTCTCTCTCTCTCTCTCTCTCTCTCTCTCTCTCTCTCCGGCAAGACGAGAGTATTTCTATTTTTGTCCTCGTCTTTTCTCTTGTATTATCTGCGAAGTACCGCCGGCAGACACGAGTAATAAACACGTGTATATAACACTCGGAAAGATACTAACAATAAGCGGGCCGCACTTATGCGCGCTCGGGGGAGCGCACTTACGCCCGATCAAGTGCGAACCGGCCAGGGGTGATCGACTTTCCTGATTAGAGCGCGATCGCGCACGCGAGAGAGCCGGAGCTACTTTTCCATCTTCTCGTTCCGCGAACGGGCGGACAGGTGTGCTGAGAAAACGATTCAAGGGGCTCTCGGGGCTCCGATTTGCTTTTCAATCGCGCGCCGTTCCACCGTTGCGAAGCTACGCCGATTTCGATCGACTTTGCAAAAGTATCGTTACACTCGACGATGCGACGGATAAAGCCCATCACACAATGCCAGGTGAAACGGGCAATAGGAATAGGGAATAGAATTTTCGACGCGTTGGATTCGTCGGAAATTCTCTTCCAACCAATCCAACGCGTCAGAAATTCTATTCCCTGTTCCTGTTGCCTGGCATTGTGTTTGTAAGAATCGTAATACCTTTGACCCTTGACCACTGGGACATGTAAGCTCGACTTAGATTTTTCGCATTTTCTGGTCTCGCTTGGGATGCCATGCTAATGGCCCACTTAAAAAATAAATACAAATACGAAGCAAGTCGAATTCTTCACACGTACATACGTCTCGTTTAATTAGCCTTTTCTTTGTGACTTTACAAATACAGACAATCGCGCGCTGTAGATCGAATTACGCCGGCCATTGGTGTTCATTTTGAAGCTCGTCTTGTGCGTGAAATGCAAATTTGGAGAAGAAAACGTTTCGCGAAAGAACGG
>NW_011967115.1:0-75788 GCF_000949405.1 Vollenhovia emeryi | reverse complement strand
GGGACACTAAAGCCTATCACACAATGCCAGGCAACAGGCAACAGGAACAGGGAACAGAATTTCTGACGTGTTGAATTGGTTGGACGAAAATTTTCGACGAATCCAACGCGTCAAAAATTCTATTCCCTATTCCTATTGCCTGTTGCCTGGTATTGTGTGATAAGCCTAAGCAGAACGTATCTAAAGACCCCGTAATCAGAGACTGGCCATAAGAGTTCGTCAAATTCCTGCGAGTGAGATAGAAACATAGGCCATCTCACTCTTCTACGGTTCTACGATTGTTTCCCTCTCGCTCGCAGGAATTTGACGAGCTCTTACGGCCGGTCTCTTACTCCAGGGTCTCTAAACGTATCGAGGACGCGCTCTTACGCGCTGTAAATTACGCGCGGGGCAAGAAATGCGAGTGAGCGCAACATGTGAAGAAGACACGCTCGCGTATACTTTCCGTGCGTGTCCCCGCACGCAATCGCGATTGAGAATCGGCGGTGTCGGGAGGAGGACGGCGGTTAAATCGTGTCGAGGTAGCAAGGGACTGTTTCGAGCTTAACGATTCGAGCTTGACGGCGCTCATTAATTTTTCCGTGATCGTTAATTGGCCGCGTCGTCGGGCTAACGTATATAATTCGAAGAAATGGCTCGGACAAACGAGACTTTAAGAGGCAGATGCACTCTCTAATAATAAAATTGCACGGTGCACGAGCACCAAGCGTGCTCATATGCGTCAATTTGAGGAGGACTCGCATAGCACTTGAGGCGGCCATGCGTGACTAGAATTAGTGTCAGTCGTTGTCCCCGAATAATTCGAGAGATTCAAGATAATCGACTCTCCCGCTCTTTCTTTCTCTTTGCCTCTCTTTTCCTCGTGACGCGATTCCGATTTGGAGCAATAATTTAAAATAACTTTGACGAATCTTGGACGATAACGATAGGTCCAGTTATATTGAGCTAAAATATCTCGGGTGCTTGTTCAGCTATCACTTTGCAAGAGCACGAAGTCGACTTCTTTTTTTTTTTTGGTTGTAACAAATGTCAAGTTGATATCAAATTAAAATAAAATACACGATATATTGTACATTTAATGCGATAAATTTAGCTGTGATAGCCGGCGAGAATTGGATATTTACTGAAATTAATCGCGAAATAAAATCTTTATGTGCAGATAAAACATTTTTTTATCCGTTTAAACGAAATATATCTACAAAAGCGTTGCGTCATTAGCCGTTGCTAGTTGCAAATCGGTCCGGACAATCGAATAAATTGTCAATTATCGAGAAACGTCCGAAAAACGGAAATGGAGCCGCTTCCTGCGTTTTATCTGGCGCTAACAACCGGAAAATTAAGCGGCGATCGAATCGAGCGGCGAGAGCGCGAATATAGATCGAACGGATCTATTTTAAAGCTCACGGGAGAATAAGTATATATTCTTTCTCATATTATAATTAATTTCTACGCGGCAGAGGGTAGGATAAAGTGCCCAAATTCGAATCAGATACCAAATGCGGATAAAAAATTTGATAAGTCGCTAATAAGCGATATGTTAAAGTAATTCACTTCAATTCTGCTCTTTTATATATTTACAACTTTATGCTATATTGTCGATATCATAAAAGGCATCGACGTGTTTTTATGTCGCTTATTAAGGCGTCCATGATCCTAGAACTTGGTCCAAGTTCCAATTTCGAGAAATGTGTAGCAATAATTTAAACTAACTTTAACGAATCTTGGACGATAACGATAGGTCCAGTTATATTGAGCTAAAATATCTCGGGTGCTTATTCAGCTGTCACGTTGCAAGAGCACGAAGTCGACTTCTTTTTTTGTTGTAACAAATGTCAAGTTGCTATCGAATTAAAATAAAATACACGATATATTGTATATTTAATGCGAAAGATTTGGCTGTGATAGCCGGCGAGAATTGAATATCTACTGAAATTAATCGCGAAATAAAACCTTTAACTGCAGATAAAACATTTGTTAAAATTCTTTTAAACGAAATATATCTACAAAAGCGTTGCGTCAGTCAACTCGCAGTTTTTATGGAATAGCAAGTTGATTGGCTACACATTTCTCCACTGAGAAAACAGTCTCTGAAAATTTATTTGTGGCATATAACGTTTATTTCACTGAAATAAACATTATATGCCTCAAATAATGTTTATTTTAGCGAAATAAACATTATATGCCACAAATAAATTTTCAAAGACTTTTCTCTCAGTGTCGGAACTAGAACTTGGACCAAGTTCCACCGTCGTGGACACAGGCCTTCAGCGGATCATCAAATTATTGGGGCTCGATCTTGAATCCTTTTCTCCTACGTGAGCTCATGAGAAGTGAAAAATGTTATTAACGAATTCAACATTTGTCAACGGAACATTTTCACTTTCCACGAGTTCACGCCCGAGGAAAAGATTCATGATCGAGTCTCTGATCGGAATTCGGTCACTTTCCTACGCGAGTCCAACGAGAACGGCGAGGCAGGAGGGCGGATAGGATGCGACTTACTGAGTACGTTGAGGTAAAACGCGGGATCACAAGGCGATTTCTCTATCACACGGGGTAGTAGTATCACAGCCTGGCACTTTCTCTCGGGCGACAGGAGCAGGCGGGACGTGACGATGACGACGATGACGAGGCTGGTGTCTCTCATGGGGAAACGATCATGAGATACTTTAGTAGACGATATCGGGCCACCGTCTCGAGGCAATGCTGACTTCCCGGCGCGATCAACCCTTCCCACTGTCTGGGATGCATTGATGCCACGGGCGACCGCGGGCACACCTTTCGCGCGCGAGTTTGTCCCTCGTTCTTCTTCACCTGTCCCGAAGAGCGGTCGCGATCCTCGGTACTCCTGGAGGCCAGAACCCCGCGGGTGCCCCCAAGTACTGCGGTTTGGTATTCTTAGCTGGTTGTTTAGGTTTCGCGGATCACAGCCGTGTATTTGTCCCCTTGGGAATTTCTTTTCTCCCAGAATCTCCAATGCAGCAGCCTCCAACACGGTCGCACGCCCGAGATTGTTGAGCTCGCTGGATCCCGATCTCCGATCCTCATTCAACGATCTCGTTACGCCTCGGGCCGAACGACTTCGTCAAGTCGTCTCTTTTGTAGCTTATGTGGAGAAAGTCGGCGGGTGGTAATCGGCGATGGTCGCGAGCGCAGATCCGACGAGCTCCTCCTCTCTACGAGAAGATCGGCGAAACACGTCTCGACCGCTCGGTCGCCGACGAGCGTCTCAGGCTCTTCCGACTGGTAATGGTGCGGTCACGTTTCTGACAATGCCAGGCCTGATTGATCGCAATTGTCACGAAGACTTGTCCTCGTGGAGGTTCGGTACTCCGCCTCGACAGAAGGTCCCTGTCGAACTAGCGTAAGGTGGCTCGTACTCTCTCTCTTTCTTTCTCTCCCGTGCTTGCTGCCCCTTATTTAAGTGTGGTGCCGGGGGATAGCGGCGAAGAAAATAAGCAGATCGAGGAGGGAGGGCAACGGGTGAGGGAAGCAATCGGTCCCCAAGAAAACGTGTCTCGTCTGTGCGCTCCGCCGAAGATCGAGCGCAAATCGTCTCGCACCGTCGTTCAATCAGTAATTGCTCGACGCGGCTGCTTAGAGTTTGAATGTGTAACCTGTTCACGCAAGCTACAGCTTGAGATTAGTTAATTAATCTTTATTATTACTTGATTTATGATTGGCGGTTTCCTCTTATTGACGCATATAAAAATAAGTGGGAGAAGTTAATTTATCCCTCGCGGAAAAGCAACGAAATGATTACTAGAAAATTACAGTACATCGCTAATTTCTAATGATTCAATCACTGGTGCACAGTAATTTTTCAGTTAGGATTTCGTTACTTTTTTTTCCGTAAAGAACGACACGAACAGATCCCATAGGAAATTCTCGTTATATTTTTTTAAAATAATCTCTTTATAGGTAATACTACTTTTTAGGCAAATTTATCAAGTTTATTGCTACCAAAAGAGACAGTCGCAAATAATATAACTTTTCTTTGCGCAATTTATTTGGGCGAAGAGTTTGTCATTTGGACGAAAATAAAAATATTGCATTCTGTTATCTCTACTATCTATTGTAATTTTAATTGTAATTGCATTCGTTGTTATAATTATGTCTGCTCTCGCGCCTTATATCGATATATTAATTAAAGAATAAATTCGCCCAATTACGCGACGCCGATATCTTCGTCTTGTTTTCTCGCAAAGGTATCGAAATTATTGCGACACGTATCAAGAGCTTACACTTCAGCTCTACCTCGTGCGAAGCACGATCCGTCGATTTACCGGTCTCGGAAAACCCGGAAACCGTACGATGCGAGATCGAAAGTTACGTATTCGCGGTGAAATGTCCACGTTCGACAGTCTCATCCGACGCGACCGCACTCGCATGTACGAATTAATTTCTGCTGTCCGCGCGCCTCTCCATCTCTCCCGCTTGCCGGTTTCTCGCGCGACCGGCGGGATTGCGGGAGTCGCGACGACGAGGTCTGCGAACGATCGCCTCCAAATTGAATGACCTCCATCGCGAGGTCGTGTACGAGGTGCGGAGGCCGAGATACGGCGGCCGGCCGGCGGAGAGTTCTCTCTCTCTCCTTTTTTTTTCGCGTTCCCTTTTTGTCCCGGCATTCTTCCAGCCGCCGCAGACGGCCAATTGCGGTCTGGACAGTTGTCTGCGAACGTGTGCCACAACCAGACCGTACGGATGTACTCTCGGCGCACTCTGCTCGGGCAACGATTAAGCGAGATCGCCGCCGCCGCCGCCGCCGCCGCCGCCGCCACCGCCGCCACCGCGCCGTCCGCCGCACAGCGGGGCAGAGATGCCTGCCCGTTCTCTCTGCATTGTTCTCGCGTAGCGCGAGATCACGTAAGTTCTCGTGTACGTGAAACCACTCGCACTTTTTCGCATAATCGTTAAGCTGAGAGCGAGACGCTCGACGCCGAGCTGCGAATAATGAACGTCCCCGCGAGACCAAAATGCAGATTCGAAATGAAGCCTATACTCGCGACGAAGTGAGGTGTAAGGTCTGGCCCGCGGAGGTGAATTTGCCGACGGCTCATGCTTATTTTTCTACAGCGAGACAATGGCATTGGTCCCCCCCCGATTATACGGTGATTCGTAAGATTAGAAAGACCGCCGTGAACGAACCCGGTGGTCTTCCGAGGCGCGCGAAGATCTTTCAACAACTTTCAGCAACCAGCGCTCTTCTCGAGGCACTGATAACGATCTCGATCTACGAGTGCCGGGCAGATGCTGCCCTCCCCTTAAACGATCACAAGTCCTGCAATTGAGTCGGCGGAGCTGTACGCTTATACGCGGGCAATTGTCCTCGTGAGCGGAAAGTACTTGCTGTCCTACTTTCATCGGCCAGCCCTAATGGGACCCATTACTGGGCACGTGATCAGAAACCAGCGATTTTCTGGCGCGGGAGTAAAAATCTCGCGCGTGAGTCTCCCTCTCTCTCTCTCTCATTCTCTTTCAAACGATCTCCGTCGCACTCGGCGAACTTGCGTTCCCGATAATCCGTGAACGTCCAACTACTCTCTAAAAGTCAATCAGTCGATCATCACTGAAAACAGCGAACAGTCACTGATTTACAGTTATAAGTATACCCAGGGTTGGGAAGTAACTCGTCACTCGTAACGAAGTTACAGTTACTTTTTTTTTGGTAACTCTAACTTAACTTCGTTACTTTCTCTCTGTCTGTAACTGTAACTTAACTCGGTTACATTTTTCTGATAACCAGTAATTAATTTAATAATTACATTAATAGTTACTTTATATATTTTTTCAACCCCTACAGATCGCATTAGGTCTTGCATTTGCGCATAAACGCCTTTATCGACACTTTATAATTCAAAACGTAGTTTTGATATTTTTATTTTCATCGCAAGAAAGTAACTGCAAAGTGATGATTCGCTACTTTTTGAGTAACTGTAACGCGTTACTTTTCAGAATTGGTAACTTGTAACTGTAACTAGTTACATTTTTAGCGAAACAAATTGTAACTTTAACTAGATACTTTTATTAAGTAACTTTACCAAACCCTGAGTATACCACTGCGATTTTCAGTGGTGTACTTATAACTACAAATCAGTGACTGTTCACTGTTTTCAGCGATGATCCATCGATTGACTTTTAGAGAGCACGCTTTGATTTCTGCACGCGGGAAAAAGAATGATGCTGTATCAACAAGATAAGCGTAATTGAAATAAAATCGTTGAAACAACATCGGTATTAATAAATGAAGAACGTCAGATTGCTGTCTTAATAATCTGGATATTTAGTTCAATGCTTAAAATTAAAATCCATAGCAAATGCAATTGAGCGAATTATTTATGTTTGTGGCAGTCCGTGACGTTGACGTTTAATTCGAGCAACTTCATTTTGCTTAATTCAACAGCATCCTTTTCCGTGTGCGTTTCTCTTTGTTTTTGCATTCAATTTTCCCAAAATATAAATACGTAATATGTCATTGTCCGAGATTGACAATTAAACATATCGATGAGAGATTAGGACGTTGCCTCAATTTTATCAGTCGATCGCGCGTTCACTCATATCGTACTTTCGCATCATATTCCCAAATAACAAAATGTAATAGACGTGATCGTCGTGAAGAAATATTATATGAAAACGATCGAAAGAACATTTTTTTACGTCAACCACGTCGATCAACGTGTGGCGCGACACGCCGGCGAGTACAGAAAAGTACGAGAAAGTTGAAAGGCATTTCGCGAGCCTTTTTCCAAGAAGCGAACTCGGATGTGTAGGGACGCGATCCAGCGATAAGTTAATCGTAAGGCATTGCGGTAATACGAAGAATCCTCAGGTATAGCGCGCGGCTTCGCGTGACGTTACTCATTCGCTACCCCGGTTTATCCACGACAGTTTCAAGTTTTTTCCACTCCGGCGCGGCGGGGGCCGCCTCTTTCACTTTTTCACCCTCACTTATCTAACGTAACTTCAAGCCGTTTCATTCACCGTATATCTTTACGAAGTAGATGAAAATCGTATCTCTAATGACCCGCGCGATGAATGATTATTAAAAGTGCGTATCTATTTTTAAATCCGGTCCCCCTATTAATTTAAATGCCTTCAGAATTCGCCATTGATCTCAACGGAGCCTTTTGAGACACGACGTGGAGTGACGTCTCTCTCGTTTTCGCGAGACGAGACGTCTGGAAACTTATAAAGCAGCGTCCGTTTAACGTCCCGGGGTGAAAAGGCCCGCCATTTTTCCCTTGCCGACTTTATTTCGTTATTTTTCGTACGCGCAAGACATTATATATACCGAAAAGAAAGATTTTCGCCACCGTAGCTAATCATGGCTTGCTAAAAATATTTTGCTGCTGTAACTATCAATTTCTAAGCCCCAGCAAACGGTTTGCTGTCGCACCTAATACAGTAGGTATGAGTCCATGAGCCCTTGCCCTTTTAACTTTTTTTTACTTTTGCACTTAACTTATTAATTAATTAACTTATTTATGTTTTTTACTCTTACACTTGTTAATTAATTAATTTCTCTAACTTGTTATCTTACTATTTATCTATTTATTTATTTCTCTTCACTTGTAAAAACTTCAGATATGATATTATGAATTTGTTGCCACAGACTCATGAACTCATTCTGTTTCGGCATAAATGAATTTTTTTCAGTCCACATTAGGCATTTTCCTTTGTATCCTACTTAAAGTTCTTTTCTTGGTATTGTGGTTCGAGCATTTTGAGTAATTTGTTTCCAGATTGTACTTGAAAAGGACCCGATAAAGAGGTCGAAACGGCGTGTGACTTAAATAAAGATCACTTTTTGCCAGTCTGGTCGACTTAAAAAAAAATTCCCCTTTGTCTAAAACAGTAGGCACAGTAGCAAAATACTTAGCTGTCGCAACTAAATATTAGCCGTCCATATTTTACAACTGAACTTTAGTTGCCACAGGCAGTTTTCAGCTGCGACGGCTACGCATTTTCCCTTCCGCGTGTAAACAGCCCGAGTCGCTTGGAATTCTCTTAAAATACGTGACATTAGGGGAGCTTTACGAAAAATACCTCATTTCGCGCGCTTGATTAGTCGCGATTACAAGAAATGGAGGAAAAAAAAATACCGTGATACCTTACATGACGCGGTCAACG
Source organism: Vollenhovia emeryi (assembly GCF_000949405.1). Taxonomy (NCBI): domain Eukaryota; kingdom Metazoa; phylum Arthropoda; class Insecta; order Hymenoptera; family Formicidae; genus Vollenhovia; species Vollenhovia emeryi. The sequence continues at coordinate 67,658 of NW_011967115.1, read as the reverse complement.
ATCGCGATCGATAAAGGCTTAAGGTGGCTTTCACCTGTGACATTAGCCCCGTACGTCTCTCTGCTTCTGATATTCGTTTGCTAGAACTCGCATGGCGCGGATGCACAATATTTGCCGCCTGAACGAGCAGCTTGTATCATAAATGTTGGTAAAAAGTTGGCCAAGTACTGCAATATTCACCATCGGACGACGGGAGTTTGTCCGTGTAAGAGGGACCGCGGCGTATCGAGCGTTAAACTCGTTACGAAATAAAAGTGAACCGTAAACGTGCGTACGACGACGTTACGTAAGAGTGGGAAATGAGTGCATCTTTATCAAGGATCGCGGTATCATCGGTCTCCGATTATTCTCGCGAGAACGCTATTCGAGGCTCTAATTAATACGTCACATTTAAGTGAGTAAATTAACCGAGGGGAATTTAAAAAAAAATCGACCCAGCTGGCCTTTAGTGACTAAAATAAACATCAATTTGGCCAGTTTGGTCGATTCTTTTTTTAAATTCTCCTTGGTCGATCACCACTGGCGACACAAATCTACCGAAATTGTTGAGTAAATTAAGGTATTTCTGTAAAGACGCTCTGTAACACTGTTTCTGTGCAAAGTACGTGGCACTGTAGAGCAAGAGAGAAAAACCGAACAGACGAAGGAGAGCTCTAGAACTTGTGGAACGAAGGTTCTCTTACAGAACACACTCCTAAATTGTTTTAGGTTCGGCGAACACTGTTTCTATAGAGTTAAATTTAACTCGATAAGTAGAGTCGCTCAATATGTCGTCAATTAAAGAACGGAGGTAAAAAACCATAAGATGGGATTAATTCTAATAAAAATTTATCCAAAGGGATTTCAGTGTATGAAAAAATGAGATTCCATCTATTCTTCGCATTTTCGATCGTCAAATCAAAGGGAATATTAGCGAGCGTGAAAACTACATTCAAGGAGATCAGTAGGAATCGACACCATAAATGTATCGAGTAAAAGATGGAACGGTTGTTTTTTGAACTGTGTGTGTCAAAGTAAGAAATTCTACCATACATGACAATTAAAAATAACAGCGTATCGAACGGGAGCACTCATTGACGGCTGCTCGTTGATGCAAATTTAACACTGCGAATTTAAAATAGCGAAGATGAGGCTGCAAATCCTACGAGCTTCAGATTCGTACACGCCAGCGATGCGACAGTGGCCCAACGATAAATCACACGACTGATCGCACATAAAATTTTACCGTCGCGGGAAGCGCCGTTTAGAGCAAGTATTTTTAAGCCCTGTCGAATGGAAAGCCGTCGTTGAATTAAATTCGAGAATAGTTCTGAGAACGTACTTGGGAGTAACAAGGGTTTGTCCCGGAGGCGCGAAACGTTTACGATCGCGGACGCGTATTCGATTTGTTACAGTTCGTTAAGGGTCGATGCGTGCGTGCGCGTGTACCTCACGGCAGTGCCAGGCAAGTCTCTCGACAAGCCTTCTCGGACACGGTGCGAAGGGTGGCGAAGGGTCGGCGTGCGTGGTACTCACCGTGCGCGCGTGCCGGCGATTGTTACTCGATGATGCGTGTGCGTCTTGTGGTGGCCGAAAAGGTGGCCGCCTCCCTTATAAACACTCAGCTCGCCAGTGGTAATCCTGAGCAGCGGAGACGTGTTCATTAAGCACCGGCGTACCTGTCAGCTTCCCTTAATCGCGCGGCTAATGCGCCTGCATACGGAAGGGCGTGCGGTCAACCGTGAACTGCCCCCTACACCCTCATTTTGCCCTCGCGCCGGCCGATTTCGGTCCACGGTGCCGGGCGACCCCCGAAAGCCCTCGCCCGTCCTTTGTTCCACGACCGGAAACCACGGCGGCGACGTCAAGTCAGATGACGTGCGACTTTTTTCCCCCCTTATTTTAGATTTCACGTGAACCACGTTAAGTCTAACCTCGTGGCAAATTTTACATATCTCTGCTTTTAAAATAGCGCTTGAGGCTTGGACCCGGCGTTAAACAAGAAAATGCAATAAAGTGCGATATACTTGAAAAAATTAAGCTAGGGTGACACATTTTTTTAAATATAACATCTGAGCTTTTGCAAAGTGCCTTATGTTAAGATTGATCCCGTAATATGTTGGTTTTAAAATACGTTTCGTTATTTTTTCACGCGGCGCAGTATATAAAACTCTTTTCGTCATTTTATCGTGTTCCACGTTTCTTCACGTGCATTAATTGCTAATTTAAATGTACACTGATAAAAAAATGTCTTAATAAAAAAAACATTACTCAAGAAAATTATTCATTAGGTGGCTCCTAATAGTTTATTAACTTAAATTTTAAAAAATAATAAACATATTAAAACACGCATTTCTTTAATTTAAGTAATAGAGAAAAAATTTATAATTTTGGTTTATTTTTTACTTCAACATTACTTCGAGACTTTCGACTATCGACTTAACACGTCTATTGTTTATATAAGAAAGAAAAAATAAATTTAAGCAAATCTGTTTACTTCGTTTAAAAAAATTTTTTCGTCAGTGTACATTGAAAGCACATACGCGCATTGGCGCTTCTTGGGACGAGATGATCGCATATCGATGCCCACTTGACATCCTTCGAACTTTATCAGAGCTTTATCTTTCAGGCTTCCGCGAGAGTGGGCATACTTTGCGCCGGGTATCTGCAATCCCGTCGATTTTAAAAATAAGATATTTTTCGCGTCGCCGGACCCGCTAGATCGGAAACCTCCCGTGTCCCCGAAATAGCGCTCGCCGGCGCTGACCGAAATGGAAATTTTAAATGGAACACCGGCGTCGCTTTTACAGTTGCTCGGGCTGAGCCGGCGTGACTTACCAAGGACACTGTTTTCGATTAGAAAGGATCTTGCCACAATAGATCAATGAGCGTCTTCGGTCTTTCTGGGCGTCGCGCCGCGAAGTCGGTCGGTCCGGCACAAGCGGTCGTCTCGAGGACGATTATTAACGCGGTACCTTCGTGTCCAGTTTTCCCTCGTCCGATGACCGGATTTCGCAGGCAGTACGAAATCTAATTTAGCTGTTCCTAATATAGACAATATCGAGGGTTTGTTTGGCCCCACGCTGGAAGCCAGTGTCGTCTTCGGCGTGTCGGCTTATTTAGAGGCGGGGTGTTTTGACCGGGCGAAAATAACTACAATATGTACTTGATCCGCCTAGCTGTTCTCCAACGGAAATTAAATCGGAATTATCTATGTATTAATCTAAAAATTTCCTAACCCATGGTCGAAATGTAGCGAGTCTTGAACATAAAAATTGCCAGATACGGTCAAGCAAACTCGATGTTGTTCAATAGGAATCTTAAGAACGAAAGAAATCAACAGAGGTAGCTCGCGATTTAATTTTAAACAAGTTCTCCGGATGTAATGTAGTTTCTCTATTGTCTCTACGATTAGTCGGTCTTCAGCGAAGATTTGCATCCCAATTAAAACATAACAAACTTTAATACGTTTAGAAAATGCGAGAACAACATTTCTCGCCGATGGAAAATAAACGGGGGAAAAATATCGCAGACGCTTATTTTTGAAATTATTGTGCGCGCATAAAATAAATATATATATCCCTTAAGGATGTGATAAAATTCATGCGTGCGACGCAACGCGCGCGTGCGAAACTTAATGATGGAACGGGGAAGATAATGGTAATTGCAATTCCGCGTACGCGTTTCGCGCGGATGGAAAGGCCGGTACGAAATTGGGTAATTCGCAAGCACCCTGTACATTGCAAACTTCGTGTTTTCATTTCCATATTTATCGGGCGTAGCTTTTTTACATTACTCGCGCGCGCGCACACACGGCGGTGCATTAATACGTTTGGCCCGTGGGTGAGGGACGTGATAGGGTAAAAGTCTTGTAACTTCCACATGCATACTGTATGATGTTTCAACAGCCTGGCATCCGATGAACATGAAAGCCAGCTTGATTCATTACTTTGCCACTTTGCAACCCGCAACCGGCTTGCTTTCGTGCTGCAATCGATAATAAGTTGCAGGTAATGCATGGACTAAATTGACGATCGGGCGATGACCTTTCGAATAAACTTTGTTTAGCAAAGCGACGAATAAGATACGTATATTCTTGCAAAGTTTCGAGCATTACCAGAGGAATCGATAAACATAGTTGAAATCTGGTCTCTCGCTGTAATCTCCGCGGCGTGATCGTCCCGATATAAACTTTTCAGTGTGCTTGCGCGAGGCTATAAATAGAACGCGACTTGTGACATGCCGTAGGAAACTGGAGTTTCGTAGGATTTAGGATTATTATTCAGAAATATTGGTAAAGACGATGGAATCGCTTAAAAATAAAACGCATTTGGCCTGCAACATAATTTTAAAAGATGTAAAATCGCTACGAATATCAGCCTACATTTAAAAGAAAGAATTTACGCGGAATTGTCGCAACGTTGTTCCTCCACGCGTCCTCAATCGATTGTACAACATTAGGAGCACGAAGACCGGTACGAGAGGGGAAAAATGCACACGAGGGAAGTGAAAGACGCGCAATTGTTTTAAATATATTTTATAAAACGTCCTATTTTTTATACAGCATATAAAACAATACTCTGTATTTATTTTATATTCACACATTAGCTCTATATGACTGTACCACCATAACCTTCCGTTATATGCATAACTTTACAGTATTCGGCGGATTTTACATTTAATACTATGACAACGCACTGTCCTTTGTCTGCTGAATCCCCTGCTTGCCGCTGATAGTCGCGGCGGCACTCTGATTGAACTGATCGGAATTGGCGTGTTTCGTGCCGTGCTTCTGCGTGATATCTAGCTTCGTTACGTCGGCGCTTATAATCCTATCGAAAACCCTGTCCGTGGTAGGTTCCACGATGTTAGTCAGTTCGGGGACCGTCGTTTGCTTCGGACCCTGCCCGTCCTTCGTTTCCGCGCCGACGCTGCTCATCGCACGGGCGGGCTTTGATGGACCTTTCAAATGTATAATGTGATTATTCAGGGACTCGGTATTGCTCTGCTTACTTCCTATGTGATTGTGAACTGTCGCGTGATTCGCGAAAACGGAATCGGCCTTTCCCAAAAACTGCGTGCTCGACGGCTCGGTATTGAAGGGCCGGTCCTTCACGTTACTGTTCCAGAAAGAATCGTCGAAGACGCCGTCGTCGCGCTGATCCGGCGGTAGACGACTGATACGGGTCCTCACGATCGAGAGGTGCCTCTGCACGTAGTCCTGGTGTGGCGCCAGAGCGGCAGCGCGCTCCAAGCATTGCGCTGCTAAGCCCAGCTTACCCCGTTCCACCATCACGACGCATAAATTATGTAATCCTTGTATGTTGGTGGGATCCAGCTGCAGTATTCTGCGATAACACTGAAACGATTTGACGTTATATCTCTAGAATTATCGACGCGAACGATCTATCATTGTACGAGGCACAGATTGCGTATATTTCTAGGCGTAAATTGTCAAGAGGAAATTGTGTCGAGTTTCGCGCGGCGTCTTACATTTTCTGCAGCGTCTAGATCCTTTATGTTATTGATATAAATGTCTCCCAGGAGGATTAGGCCCTTCACGTGATCCGGATGGAATCTGACCAACTGGTTCAGAAACGGCGCCGCTTCAAGCGGGCGTTGCTCGTCGGCCAAGAGTAACGCGAGATTGAACAGCGCAGAGCGGAAATCTTCTTTCAACGCGACGGCATTGCGGAACCAACGTTCCGCGCTGCCACTGTCGTGATCGTCCATGGCCAGCATTCCCAGATTGAAATGCACACGCTCGTTATTAGAATCCTGTAATCAGATAAATGCGCATAAGCCCACGTTAACATAATAATCATAGTTTTAAGGACCTTTGGAAAACAAAAGACGCGAGAGATTACCTTCCGTAAAAGCTTCAGCAGTCTCTCCCTAGCTACTTTACGCAATTCTGCCCGTCCCAATTCTTGGAGTAGTATGGCGGAATTCAGTAATGCCTGTTCGTGCTCTGGATCAAACTCTAAAGCTTTGTCCAAATATGCCAAAGCCTGGGATGCCTTCCCTTGTTCCAAAAATACGACACCAAGCTGTGGAAATGTTAATAATTCGACTTTTGCAATCAAGAGCTTTCCAATGTCTCTTGAACGCTGTCTAACACCGTGTTCCGTCACTATTAGATAACAACTCGATTACTTACATTATAATAGATATCAGGATTATTACTGTCGTAAAATAATGCTCGCTCATAAACTTCTTGAGCTTCTTTTGTACGATTAAGTTTAATTAAAACATCGCCACGATTAATATATGCTTGAGTATAATCCGCGCGCATACTGATCGCTTGTCTGTATAATAAATCAGCCTCTTCTAGTCTAGTTGCGTTCTTAGCTATCAAGTTGGCCAAATTAACAAACACATTTAAATGATTTGGTGCTATACGTGCTTGGTAAGATTCTCCCGGTTTCGCCTTTGGTAGTAATGACTTTGCCTAGAAAGAAAAAATAGAAATGATCGAAAGAGCCAGACAGATTAGTAAAGCTATTAGGGCCCGGTTGCACCAACGTCGCATAACTTTAATCTGTGCTTTTAATTCACTCCTTATTTCTTTCTAAGACAGGAAGAGACGAAGAGTGAGTCAAGTTATGTGATATTGGGGCACCCAAGTGACATTATTTACCTTTAAATATGCGTCTTCAGCTTCCTTGAACATTTTCAGATGATTGTAAGTTCTTCCGACATTAATGTGCGCTCCAATATCATCGCCCTGAACCTGTACAGCCATATTGAAAAAATTCAATGCTTCCTTAAAGCGGCCTTGGCTCTCCAACGCGTGACCCACGTTGTTGAACAGTTTGGCGTTCCTTTCGTTCACTTTTAAGCCGGACATGAATATTGAGTATTCATCTAACCAGTCGTAATTTCTGACAAATGTCTTCGTCGTGTGCGCCGCCAGAAGTGTCACGAGCAAAAGTAGCGTCAGCTTCTTGCACCTGAAAGATCGTCGTTCACGTAAGAGAAAAGATTGTCCACGATTCACGCGAAGACGATCCGTACAAAGTTGCGTCCGCGGACGAAGTCGACTTACTTTTTGTCTGCCAAAATACTCCATCCATATCCAATAAGCATGCAAAACCCCATGGAAGGAGCGTACAACACTCTTTCGGCAATTACAAATCCGACCGGAAAGAAAAGGTTCGACGCGGGTAAAAAGGGAAGTATCATCATAGCCAAACTCTGCAGGCATTATTTTAGGATATTAGTATTGTTAATCATAGGATCCTTGTATATCAGGGTGTCCAGCAAATTCAATGAAAAAAAATTCCCTGACTTTCTCAGGTTTTCTAGGAGCCGGAATTAACTTTTCTCTGACCGTTTAATGTAACTTTTTACAAGATGCATAATTTGCGTACATCTGTAAATCAAGTAAATGTTAAATGACGAAGTCCTTGAAATATTTTTCTCGGGAAACAAAAGTCCGGAATTTAAAAAGATACAAATTTAAATTAAAGCAATTATACCATCTATGTGTAATACAATGTGTAATAGGAACGAACATATCATTACACAACAAGCATCATATATGATGCTTTCGTTTTGCTTAACTGCGCTTTGTTTGCAACTTACTAGATAGTATTATAACTCACTTAGATAGTACTGTTTAGTAATTCATCTTTTTTTTTATCGTTTATCTCACAATCAGTTGAACACATAAAAATAAAATAACACGACAATGAAAGTATAAATTACCGCCCACGCTTATAAATAAATTGATGTTTAGCAAAGTAGAGAAAATTAGTGTACTGAGAGCCAAAGGAAAGTTTATTTTCTAAAAACTTTAAATTCTTCCTCGGATTGTAAACAATCCAGATAAATCGTAAAATTTCCTGGCTTTTCCCTGAAATTTCCTGAGAATTCCCGGTTTTCCAGCCATTTCCCTGACCACTGGACACCCTGGTATATGTACGTACAATTCTAATTAAAACACATGCATATTTTATTCCACAAACATGTACGATTATACTCAAATTACTTATATTCTAATCGACTACGTTCTAATTGCGCGCCGCCCGTCATCTACTGACCATGATAAGTATGACCGACGTCTGTCTGCTACGCGTTACAACGGCTGTCACGAGCAATCCTAGTACGGCTCCGTGAGTACCTAGGGTCGCGAGATTACGGATATCGATAAAGCTTTCTACTAATGGTATCGTCCCCATTGTCCAATCACAGCACAAATCACTTGGAAGAAACAGCAGTCTTAGATTCACTGCGGCGAGATAATTATACGTAAGCTGTCTCGTTGGTGTTGTGGCAACCGATGCGGGATTGTCGAATCTGGAAGGTGTACACGTGATTATTAATTAGCGCGTGGGCAAAATTGTATAAACAATGTAGAAAAGTTGCCTGACGACCCATGGCCGGCGAATTCTAATTAAAGAAATTCATTGCAAAAAATATTACCTCGGCCAGGGTTTGAATCTGGACCTCCCTACACTCTAGGCGGGCGTCTCGCCAATTCGCCTCAGTGGCCGAGGGAGGTCCAGGTTCAAACCCCGGCTGAGGTAATATTTTTCGCAATGAATTTCTTTAACTAGAATTTGCCAGCCGTTGGTCGTCGTGCAATTTTTCTACATTGTTCAATCAATTACTGGCGTTAAAAAAAAATGGTACAAAGTTGCACATATACACTAGCATACCTGGTAAATACAGGTAACTTTGAGCCCATTATATGTAACCGTAGGATAAGCAGGCTAAATGTAACAAGTGTAAGGGCGGTCAGACGTTTTGTACCCTCGCCCGACCACGCAGGTGAAATTTTATTACCACCAAAAGCTGACTTCAGTGCTAAGAAAATATCCCTCGCTCTAACCTGAGGAAAGTTACAGGCGTCAGAGCGCAATCCTGCCCACGGTGGGGAATGTTACGTCGCGCGGGTCTTACCTTCTGTACAACAAAAATCTCATACAGCACACAAACTGCGGTCGCTGTAATTCCCTGCTCCTTGCACAACATCGCGGTAAATACAAAAAACATGGATAATATCAAGGATTTCCACCCTGTAGATCGTTTACTCTTGCAACATTTAGTATATGTGATTAAAGCTGCCAGGTAAAATAGGGAGGACAGAGTTTCCGCCCTGCCAACTACGCCCGTCACCTGGGAATATAAATTGGTTTTATTCACCGGCGACAGTCGCCTGCTAGCAGCAACGCAAAGCGTTCTACGTACTGCTTCTGTGTGTATAGGATGCACAGCGAAAAACAAGGATGACACGAAACTCGCTGTATCTGGCAGAAACATCAAACAGGTCCTGCAAGCAATTTTCCGCGCTGTAGCTTGTTTCTTAACGCGAGCCTTACTAGGAAGTGATCGTCTACAATTTAATCGAGATACTGATTGTAAACCAACCTGAAATATAATAGGCATACTCCAACATGTAGAATAATATTTAGCAGGTGGTATCCCATGGGGTCTAGCTGGTGAATCAGGTAATTCCATCGGAATGTGAGAACGCAAAGAGGTCTATAAGACTTGTGCGATTGTTCCTATTATAAAAGAAAAGGAGAGGCGGTTGATTTACTTCAAAAGTTAGCGCAATTGATCAACTGGCAAGACACCGATCGACAAGATGAATGTAAGAAAAAAAGACAAGTAGAAAGGAATAAACATTCAAATTGTCGAACGTACTGTTTAGGCGAACTTCCGCTGTTCGCGGTGGCATTTTTGCATCTTTCGTAATTAACAAAATCAACCTCGGAGAAAGTTTATTCCGTTCCACCGACTGATATAATTTCGCGTATTATTGTCGATATTGTGGACGAAGAGACATGTGTATTCGATCGTCGTGCGAGAGTCACGGGCAATCGTCCACTCGTCCCCCCGAAGGATTTACGTGGGACCCGAATTCCCCGTCGGAGCCTACGCCGATCTCGAGAGCGGCCGTTCCGGCCGCGCTCTCGAGATCGATAGAATTCCGGCGACGTCAAATTGCCGGAGGAGCGGAGTGCAAGGTGAAAACCCAATATTTGCCAATCCTCGGGAGCAAACGCCGGGCGAGAAGGGGGGGGGGAGGCAGAGAGATCGTTCTCGCGCATTGGTTCTCGCGGGGGAGGAGGAAAAATTCGAAATTTTGCGAGAGACCGCAACGTCGATCTCGATCCCTCCGTCCCCCTATTGTCGGACGACCCCGCGCGAGGGGGAGAGACGGAAGAAGACAGGACGGGGGATCGGATCGGGATGAAATGGACAGGACGCTCGCGGATCAATACGCAGGGGGCCATCTGTAGGGGAGGGGGAGGAGAGGGAGGGAGGGGGATCTCGGCCGCGCGTCCTCCAACGGGGGTCGGACGATGCCTCCTCTTTTTTTTCTCTCTCGCTCGCTCGCTCGCACCTTGTGCATCGGGGTGCCCCAGAAGTCGTTGTAGAAGACATTCTTGAGGGGCGTGTGGGGCCGGAGGTCGCGGTTGTCCTTGATCGCCGAGATGTCGTCGAAGACGAAGCCGCAGCCGAGGCTGTTTAGGTACACGGCGAACGCGGTTACCGCCACGATCGCCGCGAGTGCTCCCCGCGCAGGCACTCCCATCACAAATAAAACATCGATCGGCCGGCCGCCTTTCCGTTTCTTTCCCGCACGATCGCCGCGGACACCGCCGCGCCGGGCAACGGAAGGAGGACCGTTCTCCCTTTCGCCTCGCTCTCTCTCTCTCTCTCCTCTCTACCGTCTTCTCCCTCCCTCTATCTCTCTCTCTCTCTCTCTCTCTCTCTCTATCTCTTTCGCTCGCGGATGCTCTCTCAACCGTAGGAACTCCACGAGGAACGCACGAATGTCATTTCCACGCACGTTGACCGCGTAGCCGCGTCCGCGTTTAGGCACATCACTACTGATTCCGGGGCGTCGCAACCAGGAGGCATCAGCGCGAGTGCCGGCGAGCCCAAGAACCGCGGCGTCGCGGCCTCACCGACATAGTCGTCACCAGTGCGGGGCAACGACCCAGGGGGGGCGGGAGGGGAGAGAGAGAGAGCGCGAGCTCCTCTCTCTCGCTGCCGTCGGGAGGGGAGGGGGGAGGACTTCCTCTCGCGATCTCCGCGATCTGCCCGGTCTCCTGCGACTCGCGACTCCAACCCGGCGATCACGAGGGAGACGCGACGCGGGGACGCGATCACCGCGGCGGAGAGCAGACGTAACCCGCGATCACGTATCGCGCACCGCGATCGAGCTGTCAAACGCGGCGTACTCGCGCTGCTGCGCACCGTCGGCGTCGCGACGCCAGCGACGCCCGGCGTCGACGCCGATGCGCGGGACAAGTTTTGATCCCCGGCGTCTCACCTCCGGCCACACTCGCGCGCCCCGGCGAGAGGAGATCTCGATCGCCGGAGGTGAGAGCGAGTGTCTTCTTCACGTCTGTCTGTCTGTCTCTCTCTTTCTCTTTCTCTCGCGCGCGAGGAGCCTCGCCGCGCGCCCCTCGGTCTCTTTAAACCGGCGACTCCGGGCGACGTCGGTCACTTATCCGCGGAGCGCGCGCGGCGCAGGTGGCGCTGACGGCCGGCGACGTCTCCGACTTGAACATTGCCGCGCAGCCGCTCGTCCGTCGCTGTCTCGTGCGACTGCGCGGTGTGTTTCCTCGGCGTTACTCCTTCCCCGAGCGTGTGTCCCTCTTCCCTGCCGAATAAATGCGCTCTCTACGCGCACGTAGAGCGAGGTGAACGCTACTCCGCGCAGCGCCTTGCCGGGACGAGAGTGTCGTCGTGGCCGGAGCACAGGATTCCATGATCATCGAGGTTCGCTGCTCCAAATCGGTAAGCGCGGTGGCGAGCGGGTTCGTCTTCTTTGTTTGTTGTTCTTTTGCCGCGGTAGCAAGAGCGAGAGGGCGAGAGAAAGAGAGAGAGAGAGAGAGAGCGAGTGGGAGGAACGTGCCCGGCGATCGTCCGATTTTCCCCCCCGAGTCTCGGAGGGGCTTCCTCCGTTTACCGTTTAAACTGTAACTGTACGGGAATTCTGTGACTCGCTGTCGCGGCCCTTCGGTATCGTTGACTAGCGATAACCCGCGAAAAGCCGCGGTCCTCTTTCGAGGATCGTCCTCGCCACCACCGGTTATCGCTGGTTAACGATACCCCGAGGAGCATCGGCAGCAAGTTACAGAATCCCCGTGCTGACTGTACCGGCCGAGAATATCCCAGTGTATTCCACGCTCGCGCTCGCTCCCTCCCGGTCCTCCTCCTCTTTGGCGTATTTTCCTCGCGCCCGAACACCGTTTAACTTGGCGGGCCCCTCGGGGATTCCTGTAGAGCGCCGTGAGCAATGAGAACGCCACTGGGCGCTGATCGAATTGTTGTTGAGCGTCGTCTCTTGTTTGGCCGCAGGCGATCTGAGCGTCCGCTATGCCGCGAAGGAGGCAGCAGAGGCATCGTCCCATAGGCGAGGACACCCGCATCGCGGTGAACCTGACGGTGAAGAAGCTGCTGGACGCCCCGGACCAGAAGGAGCTGGAGTTCCCGTCGTCGTACACGGCGGAGGAGCGGGCGTACATCCACGAGCTCGCCAGGGAGCTCGGCCTGAAGTCCAAAAGCCGGGGGTATGGGACGCGCGCGCCACGTTTTTTCTCGCTCTGTCCCGTTCGCGGACTCACCTCGATTTCCTCTGTCTCGCAGGAAGGGCATGAATCGATTTCTGACGGTGTACAAGAGGGAGGGTTCGACGATAGTCCAAGCCGACGCCGTGATAAAGCTGCAGAAACCCTCGAAGCAGGCTATATACAATCTGATGCAGACCTTCCCGTTGAACCACAAGGAATGCCAAGACCTGCTGCCTCCGATCGAGAGGGAGCGGCCGCTCAATAACGATGGTACGGCAAATTGAGATCGCGGTGTCAGTTTTTCACGTCGATTCGTATCTAGAAATTGTAGGATCGCGCAAAGTATCGGGCTCCAAACTAGCTTTTGAGAAGGGACGCTCTTGCTGTTGCAGTAAATACAAACACCAAGGCGATGGGCAGACTGAACAACAGCATACCACAGGTACCTCAGCTGAAGACCAATTTCGAGGTGCTGAACTTTCGCAAGTCTCTGCCGATCTTCAGCGCGAGGGAGGAGATTCTCGGCGCGCTGAGCAGCCATCAGGTGGTGATAATCGCGGGCGAGACGGGATGCGGCAAGACCACGCAGGTGCCGCAGTACATTTTGGAACACTGTCAGCAGAAGCATCAGGCCTGCAGGATTATCTGCACCCAGCCTAGGCGCCTGTCGGCGGTGTCGGTGGCCGAGAGGGTGGCGTTCGAGAGGGACGAGAAGATCGGCCAGACCTTCGGCTATCAGATAAGACTGGAGAGCAGAGTGGCTCCCAAAACTCTCCTGACGTACTGCACGAACGGGGTGTTGCTTAGGACTTTGATGGGCGGCGACTCCGCCTTGACCACGCTCACGCATATCATCGTCGACGAGGTTCACGAACGGGACAGATTCTGCGACTTCCTGCTGATAGCCTTGAAGGACGCTCTGGTGAAATATCGTTCCTTGAAACTGATACTGATGAGCGCCACGATGGACACCACGATCTTCACCAAGTATTTCAACAAGTGCGTCGTCATCAACGTACCCGGCCGGTCGTTCGACGTCGACGTGTACTTTCTGGAGGACGTCTTGAAGATGACCGGTTACATGACGAAGGAGATGCTCGTGAAGAAGAAGGAATTCTTGAAGTGGAAAGACAAGCAGAAGACCCTGGAGTCCTGGAAGCAGTACAAGCCCCAGCACACGAGCAGAAGCACCAAGAGCGAGAAGAGCCTGCTGCCCGCTCCGATTCTGGCCCAGCAGAGCGATCCTATACCGGAGAAGGTCAAGCTGGAGCCCTGGCTGATAGAAGAGATGGACAAGAGTATTTTCGACGCGTGGGTAAACGGCAGAGAGGACAATTTCGCGCAGCTTTTACATTTTATACTGTCCGAAAACGTTTCTGTAGATTACCAGCATTCGGAGACCTTTATAACGCCGCTGATGGCCGCCGCGGCCAGAGGCTGCATAAACACGACCGAGCAACTCCTGAATCTGGGCGCGAATCTCAACTTGAGATCCGCCAACGATTGGACGGCGCTGGATTGGGCCAAGAACAGGAGCCACACCGAGTCTGCCGAACTAATCGAGGCGTACATGAAGACTTACGACTGCGCGGTGCCGAGTAACGAACTTGCGCACGTCGGCGAGACGTCGCTCTCCGAAGAGGACAAGCTGCTGCTCGACATATACCATCATACGTTTAACGACGACAATATCGATTACGATCTGCTGTTGGAGCTGATCTTTTACGTCCACGTTAAACTCCCCGCCGGCTCCATTTTAATCTTTCTCCCAGGGTACGACGACATAGTCACGATGAAGGAGAGGATAAACGCGGACGACAAGAAGATGAACCAGGGCTTGCGTTACAACCTGTACGTTCTTCACTCGAACATGCAGACTTGCGATCAGAAGAAGGTGTTCAAGCCCAGTCCTCAGGGCACGCGGAAGATAATCCTTTCTACGAATATAGCGGAGACTAGCATCACGATCGACGACGTGGTGTACGTTATTGATTCGGGGAAGGTCAAGGAGAAGTCTTTCGACACTTTGTCAAACGTGTGCACGCTGACGTCCAACTGGATATCGCAGGCCTGCGCGAAGCAACGGCGAGGTAGAGCGGGTAGATGTAGAAGAGGGGTCTGCTACCGTCTGTTCTCTTCAGTTCGATACGATAACATGCAGCCTTACCAGACGCCCGAAATCCTGCGACTACCGCTGCAGGAGCTCTGCCTGTATACGAAACATTTAACGTCGGGAAACACACCAATAGCCGAATTTCTGGACAAAGCCCTGGAGCCGCCGTCCAACATGGTGACCAGGAACGCGGTGCAATTATTGAAGACAATCGACGCGCTGGACCCGTGGGAGGACCTGACCGAATTGGGGAGTCATTTGCTAGATCTGCCAATCGAACCGAGACTCGGGAAGATGTTGCTCTACGCCGTCGTCCTCAAGTGTCTGGATCCAATTTTAACGATAGTTTGTAGTTTAGCGTACAAGTGGGTATACATTTACATGCATAATAGTTGCTGTTTACAGCTGTTCTTAATTGTCCACGAAATGTTACAGAGATCCCTTTATATTGCCGTCGCAACCGTCGCAAAAGAGAGCCTTGACCGCGGCGCGAAAAAAGTTCGCCACCGGGACGTTTTCGGATCATATGGTGGTCCTGAGGGCGTTTCAAGGCTGGCAGAACGCCAGAGCGAGCGGCAAGGAGCGCGCCTTCTGCGAGAAGAATTTCATCTCCGCCCCCGTGATGGAGATGGTAGTTGGGATGCGCACGCAGCTCCTCGGCCAGTTGCGCGCGTCCGGCTTCGTCAGGGCCAGAAGTCCCGGGGACATTCGGGACTTGAATTCCAATTCGGAGAATTGGGCGGTCGTGAAGGCGGCCCTGACCGCGGGCTTGTATCCAAACTTGATTCGGGTTGACCGAGAGCATATGCAGCTGCGAACACAGTACGTGCAATTGTTACACTCAACAAGCTGAGATGACCCGTGGGACACTGTGGATAACATTGCTGCTGATTACAGGAAAGAGGTCAAGGTGTTCTTCCACCCCTCGTCGACTTTGAGAGATTATCCAAAGTCCTCGAGGATGACGTCTGCGCAAACGCATGCGACCAACGTGCAAACCTTGCCGTGCGATTGGTTGCTTTATGAGGAGATGACCCGTACAGGACGTTTCTGCCACGTGAAAGTCGTCACGGTCGTTAATCCGTTAACTGTAGCGTTATTCAGCGGACCAGCTAGATTACCGATGGACGTCATCTACGAAGCCGAGGGTGAGCGATACTTGACGCGCGCGGCGCACATTCTATTTGTAACGTAAACGCCTGTACGCAAATGTCGCTGTTACGTTTGCAGCTGTGCCGGAGAGCGAGTCGGATTCCGAGGTTGACGAATCCCACGAAGGAACCATTTTTAAACTCGATGATTGGGTAGTGTTCAAGCTCGATCCCGAAACGGCCCAACTCTTCTTACATTTGCGGCAGAAGTGGAACGCCTTGTTCCTCAGGCGCATGAAGGCACCGAACAAGGCAATGTCAGCCTTGGACGAGAAGGTCGTTAACGCTTTGGTGACTGTAATCACGAATGAGGAGCAGGCGTGTGGCCTCCAGCAGCCCACTGGTATCGGCCAACGTCCGCGTCCGTTAATCGTCGATTATTATCCCGCAAACGTTAGAAGAGACGATTACCCGGAGGTAAGTCCATAGTTACTGTTTAATGCTACTTACATGCAGTTCGTTCGAACGAGTGTTAACGTTGATCTATGCATTTTTAGAGATATTTCTAAAGCAAGAGGAGGAAATGTAGTCTATTGTCGTGTACAATCTGCGGTCTGTGTTTCTCTGGTCACTAATTTCAACGACCGATCACTGTATCCATAATGCTGTAGCTAAATGACCTTTGTTGATAACGGATATTTGTAACGAGATACTAGTATAGTATTTATGGATATTTATTGAATGTATGAATGTTGCATATATATAAATATTATATACATTCTAATTTGCAGTATTGACAAAGACTGTTATAATAAGTTTTTGAATAATACTCATATAACATTTGTGATCCTCTTTGCAGAGCCTGCGTTAAACTAGCAACGTTCGATTAAGTTTTACCATGATATTTTAACTTCTACGATAGGGTATTCTTTTACTTTTCAGTACTAAAGCACTGAAGAATACTGACGAAAGCTGATATCAATCGTCATCAAGGTCGATATATATATCTTTCCGCGATAGGTCCGTTCCATCAGAGTAAAATTATTGTAAATCTATCGGACGTCAAATTATCGTTTGACGGTCATATGTCATTAACATGGAAAATGGGTTTTAATCTGATCCTTTTAATCCGGAAGTATGTAAATAGGCCTTAAACCTGCGTATCTTATAAAAATATGTGATATATTGCATAGGCACTAAACTCTAACTTAACTACCTTTTGTACTATGTATAGTGGTATTAAGTACTCTCTTGATATGTAGCTAGTGTAAATCGAGTAGCCGGCTGCATAGAGAGCGAGCGAGGGAGGAATAATTCGTCATTGTCATGCGCCACTTGGCAAAGTTTTTCTTGCAGTATTCTACATAGAGGTTACGATTATTGTTTAATACATATTGTTTCAGGAACAGACTGAGAATTTTGTACATCTTTGACATGTGTACACGTCAATTTGTGTACACTTACTATTGGCAGCTATTGGACACTTGCTTTACATTTAGTCGACACCGATTAAAGTATGAACCTTTTAATATACGTATATTGATAAAGAGTCACGCGTGATTCACAAAATCTCGGTAGCGTTTTATTTTGTTTTCATTTCGTAATTGTATAGCGTTATAATTCCTAGCGATTACACGGCTAATCCAGACCTTCACCAACGTCGTTTGATCTTAGCTTGCGGCCCGGTTTCACCAATATCGCTTAATTTTAAGTTTAGTTTAATTCGTTCGTTGTCCCTTTCCAACTTTAGGCCCGATTTCAACAACGTTGTTTAACTTTAAGCTTGGCTTCATTCGTTCTTTGTCTCTTTCCAACTGTTGAACTAGAAAAAGACAAACAAGAATTGAACCAAGATTGAAGTTAAGGCGTTTGGTGCAACCGGGCCTAAATCATCTTTTGCCTCTTTGCACGGGGACAGTTGGACGACGCTGGTGTAAACAAGTAAACGCAAATAACGAAGCTGTAGACGGGGCACCACAGGGCGAGCTTTAAGCCAATTGTAATACTGGTCGATGTGATAACGAAACTTGCGTATAATAAAAGCTAGCGGAGAAAAGAGATGTAATTCTCATTTTATTTGCGGATCTTCGTCGCGATCGATTCTCACGCCCGGCGAGAGATGATTCGTCGAAACGATGTCGAATCGCTGTCGCGTTCGGCGTCGATTCGGCATCAATTCGACGGTCTCGATTCAATATTGTTCCGACATCGATTGGCGAGTCATTTCTCGCTGGTCGGCCGAACTTTGACCCCCGCTCTGTGCGCAACGTATACACAAGGCGATTATGTATTTAAGTCTCGGAGAATGTATCTGAAGTAAAAGGGGAATATTTTACGCGCGTAAGCTCAAGCGTTACTTCAAAAGTTTACAGTATCGACGACGTAAAGAAATCTCTTATTTCGCGCTTCACGTTCACTGTCTCAAGTATTTCCGTACAATTAAACACGCATCACTGTATACATGCGACGTGCAGAATCGTTACGTCACGAAGTAAAGCAAATTCCGTCTGTTACACCACGATAATGTACATTTCCATCGCGATTATTCGGAGAAAAAAAAAGTCGCGTATCAAGTTGTCTTCGAGTCTCGACGATCTCGGAGCGTCGCCGGGATCAAATCCCGTAAATAAACCGCGTACGCACGGCTCTCTCTCTCTCTCTCTCTCTCTCTCTCTCTCTCTCTCTCTCTCTCTCTCTCTCTCTCTCTCTTCACGCGCGTCGAAACCGTCATTACTCAAATTACGAAAAGTGTAAGAAGAAAACGCAATGAGAAAATGTACATTCTATATAAAGAAAGAAAAAAAAACATGAGAGGCAGCACACGTGAGGTGCCCGCGCGCGCAGTGACGCACGTGGCGCGTCAGATCGCACTGTCATTCATGCAATCTCGGGGGGGGGGGGGGGGCCCACGTGATCGCTCGGTGTCGGCGATCTTGGTTATGTATTTCCCGACGAGCGTGACGTCCGTCCGCGAGTGGACAACGCACGACACGAGGCACTTTTCCCGTTTAAGGCGCATCGAGGGAGACAAATAGCGCAGCTCGCAATTTCGTGCGACGACCAGCCTGTCGTGATTTCGGAGCACCTCGCGGCGCTCGTCATCTGTCCCACGCTTCAAATCGCGTTCGCGGGTCGCCGCGCGGCCGGACCATGTTTCTCCGCGGGATCTGAGCCGCCGGCGTCGAGATGTTGTCCGTCCTGCGGAGCGCTCGGCGCCCGCCGCGCGGAATCCTCGAGCGATCCGGCAGGTCCTGGCCCAACCTGTCGTCGCTCGTACGCTGTAAATCAGGTGAGCGGCGACTAACACTACCTGACCGCTGTCTTGCTGTTTTGTTTTTTTGGCGTGCGCGTGGATCATTTGATCTTCGGTTGTCTTTTTCTTTCAGAAAACGTAGTCGTCACCATCGCCGACGTGTCGAAGGTGGTGAGGCCGGCGAGCAATCCGGAGTACGTTCCAAGGAAATACTGTAAGTGTCGCGGGCCAGCTTAAAAGCTCACCCGGATAGCACGAAGGTGAACGTGGGTTTGCAGAGAATTCACTTTGAGAAGTACCCGCGGAGCTATAAGGCTGAAAATCTGAAGGATTCTCGAAGAAACGGCCACAATCAGTTGGCCTTGTCTCTTGGAAGTTCATCGCGGCGCATGTAACTTTCCCAATCATTCTTATCCCCGGTAGCACAGTGCGTTGGCTAAACATTGGCTAAACCGAGGGGTAAACCGCTGAGGGCATTGTGGTGTTCAGGTTTGCGGCATTACTGGGCATTACTGAGCATTTCTTGGGTATTAGTTTGGGTATTATAAAGATAAAATTAGATAAAACAAGATAAATAGGATTAAATAGCATAAGATAAAGTAATGCCCACTGGATATTAGTGGGCAGTGGTGTACGTGATTTTGGTCAGCGGTTTATCCCTCGGGCTAAACATTGACCTAATGTCGGTTATATTAGAAATGCATTGGCCGATATTGTCCAGCGTAAAGCTGGCCACGGAATAAATGCATATATTGCACAAGAATCATTACATGAATTGGAAGTGCGCTATCCAATATTTGACAATGTATAAGAATATTGGCCTAAAATTGATACAATACTAGACCAATATTGCTGAACGTCTTGGCTAAATAAGAGAAGGGCGTCCATCTTACAATATTGGACCAATATTGGGAATACTAGATTTACATTATTTCCCAATATTGCGTCAGTATACTGTGCTACTGGGGTATCGCATTCTTCCACGAATTCCTGAAGAATTATTACAATTCAGGAAGGGAGAGAATATGAAGGACACTTTCCGAGTTCACCGTGCTATCTGGACACGTGGTTACAGCTGGTGGATCGTTGAGAGTTTCACGCGCTGATGCTTTGCACTTTTTCCGCTTTTTTCAACAGTGTTGAACACGCACTCTCAGGAGACGCTGAGAAACCTGAAATGGATGCTGCAGAAGGACGTCTTGCGGCAGGACATGTTCCTGACGGGCGGACCGGGTGTGCGGAGGCGCGATCTCGCGCTCGCCTACCTGGAGCTGACGGGGCGGGAGCTGGAGTTCATCGCGCTCACCCGCGACACGACGGAGGCGGACCTGAAGCAGCGGCGGGAGATCAAGAGCGGCACCGCGTACTATCACGATCAGAGCGCGGTGAGGGCCGCGACCAACGGCCGGGTCCTCCTGATCGAGGGCGTGGAGAAAGCGGAGCGGAACGTGCTGCCCGTGTTGAACAATCTGTTGGAGAACCGCGAGATGCACCTGGAGGACGGTAGATTTCTCGTTCCCGCGTCCCGCTACGACAAATTGCTCAAGGTACATGTCTATGTCTATGTCTAATTTGAAGAAAAAAATCAAGATATACATGATTCTACTTAGTAAGCTAACTAGTAGTAAGAAAAATTAGTCCTAAGTAGTGGCTAACGATGGACAATACTTTGAATGACATGCTCTTTACTAATTGTTTTAAGTAAAGCTTTCATTGATTGGAAAAAACAGCGAGAACTTATTCAAGTCCCTAATATAAATACGCCGAGAGAATTTTCTCTTAAAATTTATTCTGAAAAATCATGTGATCGTGGAACAACGTGACATTTTCAAGAACTTTATGAGAGTTTTTTTGAAACTTTACCATACATTTTACTAGTAGAGATTTCCAAAAACTCTGATAGAATTTTTCGAAATGCCATGTCGATCACAGGATTTTCAGGGTAAATTTTAAAAGAAAATTCTCTCCGTGTATGTATAATATTATAACACATGTGCCCAACAGTTACATTGTTAAGTAGGAAATTAGAACATTGATGTTAACAACTGTTCGTTGGTGTATTTACTGATTGCGAGTATGAAAAATATACTAACAACATCCGCGTCTTGTACTCTTTGCGATGTTCCGCAAATATTCCCGGAATGCTAACACGTGCCGTCCAAGCTGCCTCTAATTATTTGTGAATAACGCGCGGAACGTTCATCCACAGATGCACACCCAGGCCGAGTTGGACAAGTGGCGTCTCGTGCGAGTCAGCGAAGATTTCATCGTGATAGCGCTGGGCCTGCCGTCACCGCGGTATCCTGGTCATCCGTTAGATCCCCCGCTCAGATCTAGGTTCCAGGCCCGTCACATTCCGCCGCCGACGTTCGAGGTAAGTGTATAACCCAGGTGGTGCGCGTGACCTTCGAGAGATTAATGCGACTCACATTGACAGGGAACAGTACGACCATAGTATAACTGGTAGGTCCACCCTCTATCGGCCCCTTTGATCTTTGCGGTCCCGATCACGTGGTGTTCCGCCATTATTTTAGGCAGCGATCCAGCGGCGTATGCGTTTCTCTCACTGGTCTGCCCAGAACAATGCCGGATGCGCAGAATGGATCGACGCAAAACGAAACAAATGACGGAGTGGACCTACTAGCGATACTATGGTACGACCGGATAGACTCCGCGTTCCGCAGGAAGCGGAACGTTACGCGGAGCGTACCGGTGTCGCCTTCCCGGCGGACGTATCGCGCGGGGCCGAAGCGAACGCTTAGAAAAGTCATTAAAGCAAGTTTCTGATTGCACAGCGATGCGGCCTCGTCAGGAAGTTGGTCGCGGCAATTCGCGATCGTACGTACTCGTACCGGCCCGATTATTAAAACTGTCTGCCCGACGATTAAGGGACACGAGCCTGATTTATGTCTCAATTACGCTCTCTTTCTCCCGCGGTGGTTCGACCGAGTCGGACGTAACGAACGAAAGTACGAGGAGGTAACAATTTGGATAATTCAGCGGGGACTTTTGCGGGAATGTCGTACTCCGTCCGCTACGCGCGCGCGTCTCGAAGGAGACGGTACAACTCGCGAAACTTTTGCCTGATTTATGGGGCCGGGCGGGGACGGAGGGTGGCGTACCATTAGGCATGGGGGTGCGGAGGTCGCACGAACCCCTCCGCGGCGGCATCCGCGTCCCATCCCTTCCTTCCGGTGCTTCTCTCGCTCGCGCGTATAAACGCGCGGCTCGTGGCTGCGCCACGGCCACAAGCATCGCGCGGCTCGGATCGCGTGTCCCAGCCCCCAGGCAGTCGAAACTCTACCTGTCCTCCCGCGTACGCCCGCAAGTCGATACGTTACGGATTCGATATACGTGTATTAAAAGGTGGCGAGGCGACCGTCTCGGTTCTCCAAGTCGCGGCGCAGCGCGCTGGAGAACGTCTGTCGCGATACGTGTCGTCACGAATCTAATTAGATTACACCTGCCCGCTCGAGATTTTTCCACGGGACGGCATCATCCGCGGGGCGCGCACCCTCGTTTTATTTATCGCTGGAGGATATCGGAGAGATGTCAGCTGCCGAGCGTTGATTTATCGCTCACCGTCGCCGATTTATGTTCCGAAAAAGCGCGCCGGACGAACGCTGCAGTAACTACACGTAAAATTTTTCTCTCATATTATGCAGTTGCCTGTCGCGCGCAGTGTCCAGGTACGTTATTGAATCCCGAGGCGAGATTCACCGGGCGGTAGAAAGCGCCAGGCTTCTTTTTTTATCGGACCTTGAAACGTTATTTGCCGCGCGAGGTAATTATTAATATCCTATCCGCGCATCGTGCCGCGTTATGCCGGCTATCTGGGCGTCGTCGGAGAGGCCTCTGTTCGTCCGAACCGTCTGGGTGGACGGTATGCGTCACGCCGTCCTGTCGCCCGACGACCCCGTCGTGAACCCGCGGCTGCGTCGGCATCCGCGGACGCCCGTGGAGAAGAGCTTCCCCGCGCAGCATCGGCAGCCCGAGAGCAGGCTGGACCGCCTGAGCAACTGCCTCATGAATCTGCACGTCGTGGTGGAGAAGAATTTCCCGGAGTGCAAGATCCCGCCGAGGCTCGCGCGCCGACAATCCGCTCCGCCCTGCGCGAGGATGCGCGGCGAGAAGACCGGCGGCCTCCTGGAGATTTACGTGGACGACAAGCTGGACGAGGACCGCCGCGCGGCTTATCAGACGTTGTCGGAGAACGAAGAGACGGCGTTCCCGACGAGCGAGAGCTTCAGCGGCGTCGCACAGTGCCTGCAGCGGGACGCGTTCTCCGCAGTGACGGAATGCAAGCAGGCCGACAGATCGCCGGACGCGCATTGGAACCCGTTGTCCGAGAGGGTGTTGCAGTGGCTGGACCTGTCCGGGCGAGCGCGGGACTACGAGCTCGAGGCGAAGCCGGAGGAGGAGAATCCGCGGGCCCGAGAGGACCGGCGGTGGAGGCGGCGGCATCTCTCGCAGACGCGCGAGGGTTCGTTGTTGACGGACAGGGAGCACGTGGTCGTGCAGAATTACAGGCTGCAGAGGAACTTGAAGCTGGAGTGCGAGACCAAGTTGGCGCGGAAGCGCTCCTCCAGGACGAGGGACAGGACGGAGGAGGACGAAGGGAGGAGGGAGGAGAGCTCGAAGGCGCGAGCCGCGGTGGAGGAGGACGTGAGGAGCGAGGATGAATCGCGGGACGACCGGTCGACCGTGTGGTCCCCGCCCGGCCGCCTGCAGCTGCACATCGTCATGCCGAGCTTCAATTCCGACGAGAAACGGACGTCCTCGCTGGAATCCCTGGCTTGCGATTGAACGATAGACCGGTCAGACGCGCGTCCCCATTTTCGTCCCCGGCTGCACCTGACATTCCTTCTCGCCGTCGCGCCGTGAGTTTTTAATCGTCGGCGCGGGTCGGAGGAGAAACGGAATAGTTCGTAATCAATGATACTCGATAAACAGTTTACACGCACATTTTCTCAAGTGACAGTGCGGTGCAGTTGTCGTTGCTGAAGACCTCGTGCACTTTTTTTTATGACGTTTGTCGAAACGTGAAACGTGCCGCAGAAATGTTAAGGTACCTATTAAAAATTATTAATCTCTATAAATAAGTTTGATCAAATGGTTATTGTACATCCGTGACTTTTAAGTGCACGATGGAGTATCGGCTATTCCAAATTTTCAGTTCATCTTTAATGCAGGCTTACAAAGAAAGGCTGCGCAAAGAAAACTGTTAGATTCTACTGCTGATTGTTTTTTTAAATTATTTAAAGGTTTAACAAGCCGACATAACATTTCCGCTGGATAATACCCTTTCGGTTTAACTGCACTTTACGATGCATCTCGGCATTCTGCGATAGATAGCATTTACGTTGAGAGTTAATCCGGAGCCATGTCGCAAAGCCGTTATTGTCCGCCGAGAGAATTGGAGTCGACGGAGACATCGCCTTGTTTTACGTCGGTCGGAAACTGAATAAAACTCAGTTAATAATGAACTCATGAAAAAGATCATTTAAAACTTGAAAATAATTACACGGCACGGAGTATTTAAATTCTCGTGAAACGAATATTATCCGTCACGAAGCGTAGGGTACGTATTACTTGTCCGTAGAAATTGCTGTCACGCGCAGAAACGAGCTCAGAGACACATATGTCAGGGAATTCTCAGATAATTTATAGACGCATTTAGACGAAGGCGCTGTAACGAAAACTGATAATTTACAACTTTTATCACGGTATTAAAGTATTACGTTACTATTTTTTTTTTCACTGAGATTAAAGCTTCGTTTGAAAATCTGCAAAAATATTCTTAAGAGTTCTAAAAAATGTTGAGACTAGAGTATTCGCGTCATTAATGTAAAAGTACGGTTACGCTCTTATGATTTCACTTGTTTTTAATCGCAAGAAGGATGCGATCCTATCTCTTTGCTCTCAATTTTTGAAGGAACCTAAAATAGAGAAATAGAAGAATCTAAAAAATGTTTAGACTAGAGTATTCGCGTCATTAATGTAAAAGTACAGCTGCGTTCTCATAATTTCACTTGTTTTTAATCGCAAGAAGGATGCGATCCTGTCCGTTTGTTCTCAATTTTTGAAGGAAGTTGAAATAGAGAAGTAGAAGAATTGTAAATTTTTTAAATTCAATCCGAAGATTTACGTCTTTTACGACTTTATTGTATTTGATTATACTGGTCGTTATATTAAGATATGATTATACGCGTAACATTACTCGGATTAGATCGGGGTTAGCCTTGCGTTTTATATGGATTACATGTAATGTTGCTCGTGACTCGGTTGACTTATGTGCCACCTTCGCGAAAACTGCTGGCAGTCGCTACAATGGAGGACGAAAATAATAGAGCGGCGTGTTTAGGAATCGCACAAGACAGCTCTATAATGTGCCCGGCGTCTATTTTCAGGGTAATAAAACTTGGTAGAGAAATAGGGGTGCGCGGACATCTATTTTCTACATACACGGCATCATCGTTTAATAATCAATCATCGCGAAAGTCGGTGTATTAAAATAGAAGTTTGACTTTACGGCTGATGGATGTCCTTCGGAAAAAAATGTTGCCGTAATTTAAGTCTGCCGTGACCCACTCGCGGTTATTATTACGAGTGAATACTCGTGCTTGCACAACAATTACCTATGATAACTGTTAAGTCAGCCGCATTTCCTAGGCATACGTTGAAGTTGTGTTATACATTTCTCAAGTCTAAAGCCGCAAAGGTATCTCGTTGATGCATTCACAGTCCTTTATCCGATATAAATACGATGTTCTCGATCCCGGAGTGCATTGAACTGTGGAAATTGCTGGAAATGGGGAATCGCGTGTTTGCGAAATAGCCAGTTAACGTCCTGATAGCCCGGTGACACATCTGCGAAAGGAGACCGCGAACTTTCCCAAGCTCGGGGGCGTCACGTTGAGCTCGCATTTTAATCGCGATTTAATCAACGGGGAACCACGGCGGTCGATTATTTATCAATTACCCGCCACGAAATCGAGAGCGCGATGCTCCTCGACTAACGGCGAGGTAACCGGGACGCGACGGCGAGGCTGCGACGTGCGTAACACCCGAACGTGGTGTCGGGGTAGGAGCTACCGAACGCTTCGGCGAAATTGATTCTCCGTTTCTTCTATTTTCGGCGGCGACGAGTGCCGGGGACGAGTCACGAAAACCACATTTCCGCCAACGCCGCAATTACGGCCGATCGAGGGCTCGAGATTATAACCCGGGCCGATTGAAAGTTTTCGATGGAAATTCCGCGAGGGTGGGCGGATATCTCTCGCGTGGGCTTCCGTGCCGAGTGGTAGTTATTCACTCGGTGCTCGGGCGGGCAACGCTGGAAAGCTCTCGGTGTTAATCACTCTCTCGGAAGGAGGACCGTTTCGTACCCGAATCGCGGTATATAACATTCCTCACGTGCGCGGTTCCTCTCTCCATCCCCCCGTTCCCTCCCACTGATACCAGGCCACGCTGACGAAGGGGAAGTAATGGGAAGACAGCTCCGCGCCGAATTCGAGTAGTTGAACGCACCGCGGATAGACCGTTGAGTAACGTTAAACATATTATCTGCAACAGCCCCTCAAACTTGCCGAGTTGCGAACTCTCGTCGGCCGAGTGGCTGCCGCGATGCTCGAGCGCCAAGTGTATCAGGCTTGTTATCAGTTTTCCGCGCGCTTAATGATATTAAGTTGTTCGCGCTCGCTTAATGACCGAAAACTCGATTGCTTCTGCTGACTGGTTGTCACGCGCAGTGGTATCGTTGCATTCGCTCGACTGTATCCCCGTATCTTCGTTCTGTGAAGGCCCGTGTCCACGACGACCAAGACCACTTGGTCCAAGTTCTAGTTTCTCGAAACTATTGTAGTATGGTGGACACGGGCCTTGAGCAAACCGAGAGCTACAGAGAGTGTGCGTCAGACACTTAATTTTATTTTTAGTACCTTTTGGGGGATAAGATACCATGCATTAAGATTTACTTTTTAAGGAACAATTTGAGGTCCTGAGAAACTTAACGCCGAACGTCGACGCTGGGAAATTGTCGCAATTGTTATCGTGCGCTCACGCATTAGTTACTCAGGAGGCTGTCACCATAGGCCTGCCAGACTTTCCTTTGGACAATTTGTCGTCGGCCGCTCTAATTATGGTAAACCTTCTAGCTCGACGCTGCCGGCGCCTCGTCGTCATTTTTACACTAATTTCCCGTGTTTGTGCTCAGGACAAAAGTCCCGACTTGCCGGTGTACGACGTCTTCTATAGGTTTTATCCGTACAAACTATTTTTGGGTAAAGAGGGTCAGAGCGCCGTCGAGGATATCCTTAGAACATTTAGCGTATTGAACGATTCCAAAGTGGAGCGCTCAGTTACTAGCGAAGTAGACGCTATCAAGAAGGCTGACGATTTCTTGGAGATCGGCATAAAACGCGAAAATACGAAGACAAGTTTTCACGTAAGCTATCAATAATCATTCGCTTGCATCATTCCTGTTGATTACAGCTGCCAGTTGTACGTATACGGATCTATTTTGCGAATAGGTTCCCTGCGGCACGGGCCAATTATCTGGCGCTGCGAACAACGATTGTTATATAGAAACTAATTATCAGAATAATTTGTTGGCGAGCATGCTGGAATCCCATTTGACGTCCGATTTCTGTCTGATCGGGCCGAAAGGCTGCGGCAAGTCCACCACCGTCCGACGGCTCGCCGATTTACTAGGGTACCAGGTGGAGCCGATAGTGCTTTATCAGGCAAGTCTCGAGTACTTTTCGCGAGAGTGGCGTTACGCTGGCTCCCGATTTGCGTTCACCTTCGCAAGGGGCGCGCGAAACGATCTCAGCTTTAGCGCGTGTTCGCGACAGTTCGTTCCTGAAATGACACGGTTGAAATATTTTCTTAGGATATGACTTCCAGGGACCTGATACAACAACGGACCACGTCGCTTAACGGCGACACGGTCTGGAGAGATTCGCCGCTGGTCGACGCGGCCCTGCACGGCAAACTGGCCGTGCTGGACGGCATCAACAGGATTCATTCTAGTACCTTAGCCATACTGCACAGGTAATCGCGTTCGCGATACTTGACACGCCGACCTCGAGCGATGGTAACGCGACCGCGTCTGCCCGTAGATTCGTTCACGATCGGGAGCTCCAGTTGCACGATGGTAAGCGGCTCGTGCGAGCCGACCGTTACGACGAGATAAAGAGAGAGTATAACAGATCCGACGAGGAGATGCGCGACCGCGGCGTCCTGCGAATCCATCCCGCCTTCAGGCTAGTAGCCCTGGCCGAACCGCCGGTCGTCAACAGCTCGTCCGGTCAGTGGTTGAATTCCGAGCTGCTCAGCTTGTTCCTCTTCCACGAGATGAGGCCGCTCGACAAGCGCGAGGAGATCCACGTCATTCGATCGAAGGTGATCGTAGTGGAGCACGCTACGCCGCGTCTTCAATCGTAGGTAGATTTTCATCAAGCACTTTGTTTGCAGTTCGGCGAACCTAGCCAAGCGTTGCTAAGTATCGTAGAGTTAGCGCATGTCTTACGTTCGTCCAACGATCCGACCCTGCTGTCCCTCGTCGGATCGCTCAGCACCCGGCAGCTCCTGCGAATCGCGGAGCGAATGCACCGATTTCGGTGCGACGACGCACACGACGCGGTGCAACGCGCGTGTCTGGCGCGCTTCTTGCCGGCGATCGCGAAAGAGGCCCTCGCGGACTCCTGCCGTCGCCTTGGCATCGTCCCGTCAAACACGGCGTCAGATTCGGCGATCGAGTGCTCGGTTACGGAGGACTCGGTGAAGATCGGCGACACCGTCGTAGATCGGTATCGCACCGCGGCGCTCAGTAAAGTACCCGACATTTTGTTCTATGACGTGCCGGAACACGTCGCGCTCTTGGAGCGGCTGCTGCAGGACTACAGTCTGGGGCAGAATCTCCTGCTGGTCGGCAATCAGGGCGTCGGCAAGAACAAGGTCGTGGACCGGCTGCTGCAGTTGCTCAACAGGCCGCGCGAGTACATTCAGCTGCACCGCGACACGACCGTGCAAACTCTGACCCTGCAGCCGATGGTCAGGGACGGTAAAGTCGTTTACGAGGACTCGCCGCTCGTGCAGGCCGTTAAACTGGGCCACGTCCTCGTCGTCGACGAGGCGGACAAAGCGCCCACGCATGTGACGTGTATATTGAAAGTACGTACTCGACGATATAGCGGAGCTATTATGTATGGCGCGCGAACACTTTGTCGGTCGTGAATCGCGAGACGATCCTGTCATTTTCAGACCCTCGTGGAATCGGGCGAAATGATTCTGTCGGACGGTCGACGAATTGTTTCCCGTGTCAGCGGCAACGCCCGCAACGCGAACACCATATCGATGCACCCGGACTTCAGGATGATCGTGCTAGCGAACAGGCCGGGCTTCCCGTTTCTGGGCAATGACTTTTTCGGCGCTCTGGGGGACCTGTTCAGCACGCATTCCGTCGACAATCCGAGCATTCGAAGCGAGATTCAGCTCCTGAAGCAGTACGGTCCGCACGTAGACGAGCGGACGATACACAAATTGGTGAAAGCCTTCGGCGAGCTGAGAAGTATGGCCGATCAAGGTCTAGTCTCGTATCCCTACTCGACCCGAGAAGTGGTTAACATAGTCAAGCATCTAGAGGTGAGCTAACGCGAGCACTTTTCAGGACGACAGAGACGACGTAATTGACGACGCACTTTTTAATAATGTTGTAGAAATTTCCGAACGAACCGTTGGCCACCGTAGTGCGCAACGTCTTCGATTTTGATCGATACAGCCAGGAAATACTCGACACTCTGGTAAACGTGCTTCATAAGCACGGAATTCCCGTTGGAACGAGTCCAATCAATGTTGCCTTAGCTAAGGAGTAAGCTAAATCCTTACGTGCCCTTTAAGTATTTCGCAAAATAATTACCGATCGAGCAGACACACGAGTGTTTAGAAAAATATTACTAATTAGGACAATTTTGTATTTTACTAATTTTACAACGAACCTATTGTTAGACGTAGTTACACGTGATAAATGAAAATGCGAGGGAAATAAAGGTACGTGAAACCGACGTTCACACGCGTATCCGTACAATGTATCCCTTCCCCTTTTCCATTGCAGAATACCCTTGCCCGAGATGAAGATCTGTGGTAGTTGGAACGTTTTGAGCACGTTCCAAAATATACCCGTTCAGGAAAGGTACGTTAAGTTGAAACCGCCAACGTTTCCGGCGCAAAACGATCGAACTCTGGATCGAGTTGAAGCCAGATCGGCCTGGTTCACGGAACTTCAGAGTTACTGGACAATGCCCATTAGCGAAAACGGCACGGTGGCCGCTTTAGCGGTCGCGAATGGAAGTAAAGGGGATGGCACGGACGACAGAGTGCACGTTCTCACCTCGAATCCTTTGAGTATATTTAGCATGACGCCGGAGTCCGAGCAGGTTCGCGAGACGTCGCTGCAGGGCTTGATCAGCCCCGTCAGGGGCAATATGCCGTTTTATAGCATCGCGGTCGACAATCTCGGGGACGTTTTGGTTCACGAGGAAACTGTAAGTAGTGAGTCAGAGCGAACCCCTGCTCCCTCGTCATAGCGTTCATCGGATCTGATCGTTTTTAGAGCAATTCTGTACTTGTGGTAAACGTAAATGAGGGTTCGGTCCGACAAGTGCAGTCCTCGACCTATCTGGATGTCGCCAGCGACCGAATATCGAGCGCCTTCAGGAGCAGAAATTTTCAATGGAAGATGAAGGCGGATCTACTCCCGTCGCACAATCTGATTGTTTTGTACACGCAGGACCACGACAGACTCGAAGTTATCAATTTGCAAAGTATGTGCGCTTACTCGATGAGTTTGCCGTGCAACATCGAGTCGGTCTTACTCGCCTCCGACAGGAAATGGCTGATCCAGGACGCGTCCAAGGACAAGTACATTCTCGCGAAATCCTCGGATTCCGATCCGTGCCCGAACGTGTTGCGCGAGTTGGACGAGTCTAACAGCGCCGATCTGAAGACCGGCAGTATCCTGAGCTGCGGCACGAGCAGTCTGCACAAAGCGGAGTTGAGCAGTGCTCTTCAGCAGAAGATAGACTGCCCGAACAGGCTTCTAGTGACCGATAATACGTACGCCGGCATAGCGACGGGATTCCCCGATCTGGACAGTTCCAACGAGCTGCACTTCTGGCCGAGGAAAGAGAGAACGCGCAGCTTCATGACGCCCATCGTTACGCAGAACGGTCAGGTGATCAGAACGATTTCGCCTAATCAGGTGCCCGACGAGGTTTACCCGAAGGGCACGAAGCACACGGGAATTTCCGGTTACTTGGAGATAGTCGACACGGTAAACCACAAGCTGCGATACATTCCAATCCCGGAGTAAGTACAAAGACGAGGATTGTGTTATGAAAAACGTGAGCTGTGCTCTCTCTCTAAATGTTAATCAGTGGACTATCACTGAAAACAGTGAATAACTCGCTGACTCGCTGTTATAAGTATAGCGTTGAATTATTCAGTGCTATACTTCTAACTGTTTTTCTTATTCGCGCTTTTAATGTCTCTGAGAGATAATATTGTTATGCCGTGCGTGCCTTCGCTATTATTGCGCGCATTTCTCTCCGATAGAACAACTGAGAAAAATCATTAAACCCCTTTTACGTAGACCGGTTAACGTCTCGCCACTGACCCAGTGGCTGTATGCGAAGGACCTTCCGCTTTATGCGTCACTTACGTCGAACGGAGGTCTCGTCACAATAGACGCCGGTGGCTGCGTCCGTTTATGGGAGACATCAATTACGGATATAGAAAAGTCGTTAGGAGCGTGGCGCAAGATGATAGGCGCCGGCGAGGAGAAGATGCAGATCACCAGGGAGAGGTATTCGGGGCAGGACGTCAGCGGGCCGAAACACGGAAAGGTTGATAAGAATAACGAGCCACACGTAGGCGGTAATACCTGGGCCGGAGGAACCGGAGGTACGGGCATATTCAGGCGGGATAACGAACGGGATAAAATCTAGGGGGAAATTACACGTTGTACGCGCTCGAGTATTATCACCCGCGTCAATCATCGACAACTGTTACAGTAGGACACGCGCGAAATTATATTTTAGGGAGAGACACGGCGGGTTTGGGCGGAAAGGGAGGTCCGTACCGGCTGGACGCCGGGCACACGGTGCACCAACTCAGTGACGAGGAGAAGAACGCGGTGCCGGAACACGTGAAGAAAGCCGCGCGCGAGATGGGCGTTCGCGCGTTCAAGCAGCGGCTCAGGGACATAAAAATGAGCGAGTACGACCACAAGCTGTACTCTCAGTTCAGCGACGCGGTTCAGAATCAGGTGCAGGCCTTGCGGGTCATATTAGGTGAGCGTCCTAAGTCACTCGAATTGAGGCTTTTATATGGAAGTCAGAGATGCCTTATCGCGTATCGCGTGCTCGCATGCCATTTATAGGCACGCTGCAGGCAAAGAGCAAGGAACGGCAGTGGTGCAGGCATCAGACCTCGGGCGAGCTGGACGATACGAAGTTAATCGAGGGCTTAACGGGCGAGAAGACGATTTACCGGCGCCGGGCGGAGAAGGAGCCGGAGATCGGCGCTCCGCAATTGAAGCCGAAGCGATTGAAACTCGTCGCGGACGTGTCCGGCAGCATGTACAGGTTCAACGGCTACGACGGCCGGCTGGATCGCCAGTTGGAGGCCTGTGTCATGGTAATGGAGGCTTTCAGCGGCCACGAGGGTAAATTTCAATACGACATCGTCGGCCACTCCGGCGACGATTACCGTATTGTCTTTGTCGATCGCACGCAACCGCCGGCGGACAATAAGCGAAGACTGGAGGTGATTAAGGCGAGTAGATCCGTCACGTTTCCGTTTCCCTCGCCGAGCATAAGCCACGCGATTTAATTAACGAGTGATTATTTGTCTTCGCAGACGATGCACGCCCACTCGCAATTTTGCATGTCCGGCGATAATACATTGGAGGCGACGCAGCATGCAATCGCCAGCCTGGCGAAAGAGGACTCCGACGAATCCATCGTGGTTGTGCTCTCGGATGCGAATCTAGAGCGTTACGGGATTTCCCCGCAACGCTTCGCAAAATTACTGACGTCCAACGCGGACGTGAACGCCTACGCTATTTTCATTGGATCGTTGGGTGATCAAGCGACCAGGTAGTCTTTCACGACAGTAGAGATTTACTTGCTGCTCGTTTTTCTTTATCGATACTAAGTTAAAATAAATTGCATTATTTTCAGGCTGACGAAGAAGATGCCCTCTGGCCGCGCGTTCGTGTGCATGGATCTTAAGAATATACCACGAATTCTGCAGCAGATCTTTGCTGCTTCGGTTTTAAGTACAACGCGGTCGACTTAACGTGAATGACGATTAGCTGAATCTTGCGTAGGAAAAATACGGCCGACAGCGTCTTTTTTGCTTTATAGTTGTTAACTATTTGATACAATTTCCGGGAATACATGCTTTTATATAACACATTCACGTTTATAAAATTATTGTATATTCCTGTAAATAAAACTTTGTAGACGTCTTTTAAGAACGAGCACACCGCTTTAGCGTGGAATCGGGGGGTCGTCAGGAAGGAACACGCACGTAGTATTCGCACTTGTCTCCTCGTGTCGCGTTACCGAGGGTCTTCCCGGTCCTCGAGGGTGCTCGGGGGCAAACATCAATTATCTTGATTATATCAAAGCAACGTATTATCGCGAGATCTCGCGAAGAAGTCAACGGTGACCTCTCACTCAGGGTAAACGCCCGGATTTGTCCGCGCGCCCACGCGCGTTCGGGAGAGAAGACACGTCAGCCGGCGGCGCGAGGGAGGCAGCGTGGACCAGCGGCGGCGGTCGCCGACGGAGGGGAAGCTTCATCCCCCGGAGAGGACGACGCGGCCGAGGACGACCGAGGTCGCGCGGAGAGGATCGAAGCGGACCGCGCGCCCGCGCGATCCGTTGGACTGGCGATGGTGTGGGGCGGCCGATTGCCAGTCGCACGCCGGTCGTTGAATGGAGCGGGTGTGGAGACGCGTACAGGGTGCCGGGCGTCGCGGTGCCGCGGCCCGTTGCGGCTGCCCCGTGCAGCCGTGCCAGTTGCACGTGGACCAACGCGCGAGGCGCGGCGGCGGCGGCCGTAAGTCCCGCGGCAGCTCCGGCGGCGCGCCCCAGACTATCGTCTGCGGCTGCCAGGTGCAGCCGTGCCCGGTGCATCCGGTGTTAATCAGGGTCCGTCGTACGCGACCGGCTAACGCCGCCGCCGCCGCCGCCGCCGCCGCCGCCTCCGCCGTCGGCTGCGACTGTCCGCCTGAATCGCAGCCCTGTCCGCACGCACAGCGAGGATCGGCCGTGCGGAGGGTCAGAAGGTAAATTAACGCGGCGGTGTAACAGCGCCCGCGTCTATTCCACCCTGTGCCGCGAGAGCCAGCTGGCTGTATCGCCCGTTGGGGTAGGTTGTAGATTGGGGTAGGTTCGTGATGTTGCTACTCCAGTTATTGCCCGGTTATCGCGACGCACAGAGCGGGAGAGACGCTGCGCTCGTTCGGTCGATGGCACTTGTTGACCAATGACCTTCCGGCGATAGACGATCGAGAAACCGCCACTCGTTCGTACCCGCGCATCGATATCACGTCATTGTGTCGCGATCAATTTCTCCGAAAGATCCCCCCCCGTCGGCGATGATTCCCTTCCAAATTTTCGTCCCCTCGTACGCCTCGTACGATCGATAAGAGTCGAAATAACGAGCAACAGTTACATGCACAGAGGATGCTCCAGTTTTTACGTATCCACGTCGCCCTTTATCTCTGGGGTCTTTAATTCGTACGATTCTCAACTCGGGGGAAACGTTTGTCGACGGTAATTTCTGGCGCTATCGTGATTTGTCGGCGACAGGCGACGGTCGATTGCATAAAGCGTGACGCTTCGCACTCCGAAAGATCGCGGCGAAAGGGGTGGAAGGCATGGTGGAGGTCAGAAGGCAACGTGCCGCTGGCCACTTGCGCCGATCGCGGGCAAGTTTTAGGCGAACGCAAGTGGTTTAGTTAACCCGCGGACCTGCCGACCCTCGCTCGGCGGCCAAGCCCGCCCGGGGTTGACGCACCTGTTCATTTGTAGGGTAAACAAGCCGATTACCTTGTCTTGAATTAATCCGAGGGCATTTACGCGGGCGGCGGAACGCGAAGCGCAAACGTTTGAAAGCATTTTCGTGTCGGGGTAACGGTGGAAAATCTTCCGTCCGTCTGCAGCACCCGGGAATGCTAATTCGCGCGATCTTTTATCTACTCTCTGGAACGTTGAGATATTGATTTACGAAGCGCCACGTGCTACGGCAAATTGTATGCGGAGAATATTGTATATTTACTTGCACCCCCTTGCGCTCGCGAATGTGCCGCGAGTCGCTCGTAGTTTTTATTGAATTACACAGAGTATCTTTTGTTCACGCGCATTCACGGACGTGTTAACGCGGATTCATCGCGAATCAAGATATATGTTTCTCGCAGCTATGCCGCAATTTATTATACTCTAGGCGATATTAGCTCGTATAAATAAATACACGAGGAGGATTAAAACGTTTATGTTGCACGAACCTCTCGGTGAAAGGGACTCGTTACTAAAGAAACGCGGAAAGAAAATGGAGAAATGGCAGATTCAATCTCACCGCAGCGAGGAGCACGCTAAATTATGAAATCAATTTAGCAACGAGGTCAATTTAATTCGCGATGCAATTATCTGGGTGCTCCGATATTTAGCCGCGGTGCAGCCGCACGCGAAAGAGTCGAGATCGTAGCTTTCAGATTTTCACCCGAGTCTTCTTTCCATTCTCCTTGAGCGCGATCTTTTACGGTATCATTGCGCGATAATATACTAAATAAAGCTTCCAATAGTCGATAGGGACTCCCGCGGTCCAACTCGCGGCTGTCAAATATCTCGGGCGAAGTATGTCGCGACCGTTGCATAAAGATCGACGTTTTCTAGTAATATCTGGACACTTGCATAATTGCTCAAGCTGCAGTATTTAAGTCTCGAGAGGATCAATACGTTTCAAAAACAGCAACGCTCACGATTCGCGTGACTCGTAATAAAAAGAGTTACACGTCCCAGCATAATTTATAATCTAAGCAGTTAATTCAGAAGTGAGAAAAAAAAGTTGTGCTCTTTTACTTTAATAAATTGCCTAACTTGGCGCTCGGAGTTCGCCCCCTTGACTCATTAACACGTTTTTCTCATTGCAGATGCGAGTGCGCGGAGCGTTCCTGCCGGCACGCGGCCAGCACCCGTCGCCGAACGGCCGGCCAATCTTCCTCATCCCCTGTTTCCTCCACGCAGTTGCGTCTGCAACAATCGCAACAGCAGCAGCAGCAGCCGTGCGAGTGCGCCGACGAGATATCAAGCTGCGCCCACACAGGCGGCGGCGAGGCGCCGTGCGAGTGCGAGTGTGGCGAGGAGGCGAAGCCGTGCTCGCACACGGTGAAAACGCGCCGTCCGCGCCGCACGTGCACGGACTGCAGCTGCAGCGGCACGCAGCCCTGCGGCCACAAGCCGCAGCCCGAGGGCCGCATCAAGCGGGTCAAGTGCCGCGTGAGGCGCGCCGGTTGCGCGATGGCACGTTGCACCGCCGAGCTCGCGATGCTGCATTTGCACTGGGAGCTCGCCACCGAATGTGCGCCCTGCAGGCCGCGCGCGCTCACGCGACGGCTCTGCAGGAGGCAACAGAGCGACAACGAGCTCTACCGCAGCAACAGCTTCAAGTTCGAGCGCTTTGAGCGCACCAAGGACGAGTGCGTCACGCCGCTCCGCAAGCAGGTGAGTGGCCCGCGTTCGCTTTTGGTCTCGCTCGTAATCAGGAATGCGTGCCCGGGTATCGCCGCGGTGTCCTTAAACGGGATTTTCTTTCCTCCTCACCGAACGCGAAATGGCACGAGACGCGAAGCAACGCGGGAATATCCTTCGAGCCGCAATAACGTCACATGTGTTATTTATAACGTATGGTAGTTTAAAGAATCATATGAGAACCATTGGTTGAAAACGAATGATGTACGCACGAGTTTTATCTATACCTCATAATAATCCTATTAGTATATGCATTATATGCTGTTAGTATTAAATTGCATTAAATTGACACCTGTATAATTAATTGTAGAAATGCCCCTCTGCAGTTAATCTGCTGACATGAAATTACATTCTGTGACACGCATTTTACAAAATCGAATTTTTACAACGTAACCGCGGTATCTACACGAGAGGGAAAGGCAGGGCAAAGTATCACGAGAATTATTCACTGTTTCACTTGTTAAATTACTTCTTAAGTGGGGTAGATAACTGTAACAAGAAAGAAAGTAAAGATTCGACGATGACTCACGTGCACATTATAACTTCGGCTCACTTTATCGCGTGTATATCCTATTGCAATAGTATTGCAAAGCCCAACGACCTCCAGAGGACCGAAGAAAAGTCCTATACTCGACCTCATGTGCAGGTAAGTTCTTCAAACTTTCATGGCATAAGAGACTATATGTGGAGCAAAGAGATTGCTTATTTACGCTGAAATGATATCTTAATCGCAATAGTATAAATATTATAATCATAACTATCATTTGAATACTGTCTAGCGTAACGTTTAACGTTCCGCGAAGCACAGTCTTATTGTGTCAAAACATTCTCAATATTAACTGATAACTCGTAAAAGTGAAAACTCTATATATTAGAGATAAAAAGCAGTAGAGAGATTTGATTGGCCCCGTGCCAGAGCCTGACTTTAATTGCGTACGCGCAGCACGTGCTATTTCACGTCGGTTGAGATACTCTCGGGCACACATTCCTGAAAAGAATATTTAATTTGAAAATATGCGAAGCTATAACTCGCAGTGAATGTGACGCTTTCTTCCGGTATCCGGTTTTTATAGAGCGAGAGTCCTTTAATAAATTTCGCTGAGTGGAAGCGCAAATGGAAATTCCATGGCGATGATGAAATGGAAAGATTTAGTATAAGAGTTCGGGATTTATAATCCCTATTTTTTTACGCCGCCTAGCGAATATTTTACACCATTACCGCGCAATCAGGAGTCATTCGAGGTGGAAGAATTTAATAGACCACATCGAGAATTTGAACAACATTGAAAGGCGCGAGATAGGAAGTCTCGAGTTTATGATTTACGGTTTTGAAGGTTCATTTAAACCCGTTTATGCGGCCATTTACTCGATCATAGTTTGGAAACGTAAGATCTTACGTCTCTCCAAGGTAGCTGCCTCTAAATGCGATTGCTTTCAGCAACGAAAGCAAACTTAGTTTATCCGATAATCGTGGCTCTATCCGCTAAAGATTGCTGTACAGGGATATTCCTCGTAATTACATTTCTCATTAAAAGAGTGGACGTTTTAAACGAAATTAAAATCTCATACGTTCTGTACGAAAGTAGTGAAAGCCAACGATAGTCAGACACTCGTCTATTAACAATTATATTTCTTAGGTCCAGTTTCACAAACGTCGGTTAACTGTTAACCAGAGTTCAGTCGACTTCCTATCTTTCTCTATCTTGTTATCCAAGAAGAGACAGAGGGTCAATTAACCATGGGTTAGCGGTTAAACGACGTTTGTGAAACTGGCCCTTAGTATCACAAGCGATTGATATTTTTTTTACATCTAGCACAATTTAGTGTTATTTTAAATATATAAATAGTTATTGAATGAGTCGATCCCGTTTTTAATTGCACAGGATACACTATTCATAACAAAAATCTGCTTATTGCTTTCAATAAATGCATTAGCGCGTTTTGTAAATTAATTTCGCGTATATGCATAAATTGTTCTTAGCGCAAATATTTTCCAATATTTAATGTTTGAACAAAAGTTTGAAAGTACACCGAGCACGGTAGCTGTTATGTGTACATCGAATGTATATGGGTATTTGCTGCAAGATCTAACGATCGTGTATAATCGTTGCACAAAATGAACCGACAGGCTCTACGGAAATGTTTCCACGAAAATTATGCTTCAGTCGTTAATGGTGTACGTGCGGCACAATGTACATGAGAGAAACGAGAGGGGAACTTACAGTAAACTTGTCAATATCCGCAAGCTACTCTGAATATGCAGATGCCTCACTAGGTAGCACAATGCATATGTTAAACTTTATTTATATATAAACTTTATATAACACACTTCATTTATAAAGTAAATTAAAATTTTATACGATATACTTGATATCGAAATTCAATAAATTACTAGGATATATAAATTATAATCTCATGAACTTGTAGCCCGCAGTCAATCGAGTGATTATTAAGGATATTGTTAGATAGTAATAGATTTTATAAACTCGATCCCATTCTTGATTCGTTTTCATAAATTATGACAAATTTTCTATTTCTTTCTCATCATTGATAAAGCATTAACTTACTCGCGAGTTAAAACCTACGGTCTCGCCGTTATTCCGATAAAATTCCAATAAAATTGAGTTGTCGCGACGATTTATCCCAAGGTCGCTTTGCGGGTCCAAAAGAAGAAATGAAGGGGAGGTCGTAAGATGTGTAGGAAGAGGAAAAGAGAGGGAAGGTGGAAGGAAAAGTAGTAACGCGACGATGCCGAATTGATCGCGAATCAAAAGGGCTTCGTTCCATCGCAGCTTCTCGGTGGCTTCGTCGAGACGCTTTTTGAAAGAATTTCGTATACTGTACGACGTTTCCATTCATTCGTTCTATAATGCAAATTTAAATGACTTGACTGAGATTCGGGTCTGCGAATGAATATCGAGTTATCTGAAATATTTTTGTGATGTGAAATCAGTTAATTCCATTCCGTAGTTGAGCAATAAATCGTTTATCTAATCAATGACAAGTTGCCATATGGCCCTTTAAATATTTTATGTACATTTAATCAGTCAATAGATATTTTATATTTATGCATTTTTTCAACATTTTAAGTTTACATATTTTTGAAACAGATAGTAATCAACTATAAGTAGCTGAACGCTACCTTACTTGCATAAAAGTGTATTATAAAATTACGTGCTGCACAAGTGGATGATTGCTTTTGACACGATTGTAAATACTGCTTTATGCACGGATATAAGAGAGAATAATGCTTTCGTGGCTACTTCATAATACTGTAATACTGTGGAAATAAACCCTCTAGAACTAGAGGGTATAAGCTGTGCAAACTATACAAGTTTATGTATCTGCTCTCGAATAGTTGAGCTGGGGAATATGGCCTTCGCAGTATATGTGCGTATATATTATACATCTTATTTCGGCCAACCGACAGTAAATATACTGTATTTAGTACGCGGTTCTGAGCCATAAAATTAATCGAGAATATTTATACGAGATACGGAGAGATACAAGCTTATAACATCTGTTACGTAACTGGGGCGGAAAGTAGCCGACCGTCTCCGCGCGACAAATTAATTTCTGAGAGTTTAACGAACAGGTGAAAACTTCAAACTATAATTATACCAACAAAATCGTGGAATTATCAAGTTTTTCGCGCAACTAGCGGGACCAACTTCTATCAGATTGTCGGGAGTATTTTTTTAATAAAAAAAAAAAGATAAAAGGCTCACTCTTAGGAGTTGTACTTGATAATAGTTTTCGCCGGAAATGAGCAACTATCAGGCTCTTTGTGCAGTAAAACAAAATTGGAGAGCGATGTTGGAGCCTATCACGCGACTCTCGGAAGAGCGAAAGCAGAAACGAAATTTCATTAGCAATGTAAATACGGTGGCAGAATAGAATCCGGTATGAACGATCGCGCTTTCTTGGAGCTTTCGGGTAGCAGCCGCCTCGTTGCAGTTCCAGCTTATTTTGTTCTTATTCGGAAAGTTTCTAACGTTTACTATTAATTACTTCCCAGGAAAAGGAGGCAAATGTAATAAGTTCGTTTATATTTTTATGTCGTTTCTCTCTATCTCTCTCTCTCTCTCGCAGTCTCAACTTGCGGAAAGTTTCTCTTTCGTTTTTTATTTGCTCTTTTCCTCATTTGTAAATCTTGGGGGCACGAGCGTCTGGTTTTTCGAAGAAACATCCTGTATAATTTTCTTACTTATTTTCTGCGATTATAAAATCACTAGACGTCCGGAGGAAGTAATAAAAATACGCTAACTGAGATACTGACGTGATTAATGAATTTCTTTCACCCACAATCACGTTTTATCGAATAGAGAAATTGCCGCTATAATCATGACTGTCAATTACGGCTAAAACGTACGCATCGATCGTCTTCGTTCTGCAGCGTGTCACTGGAAATAAGAGCACCGCGTAAGCGCTGCGCGGCTTTGATGTATTGATTTCGCGACAAAGCTGAGTTCTATTCGATTTCTTGTGTTATCCAATAGGTAGCTCGAAATTTATCTAGATTTGATTCGTGATAAGTGATGGATGATACTTGTCGCGCAGAAATTTCTTGCGGTCTTTTCGGGCAGATTAAATTAATCAACGGATTTCTTTAGACCCGGCCTACAATGAGTTGTTAGTCGTTAGTCAGAAGTCAGCGCTATATGTCGACCCTTTTTCCTCCACCCAGAAAGTAAATAAGAGCAACACGTAAACGCCGCACGGTTATGATGTATGGATTTCGCGACAAAGCCGAGTTCTATTCGATCTCTTGCGCTATCCAATAACTCAGAATCTCCTGGATTCGATTTG
Source organism: Vollenhovia emeryi (assembly GCF_000949405.1). NCBI lineage: Eukaryota > Metazoa > Arthropoda > Insecta > Hymenoptera > Formicidae > Vollenhovia > Vollenhovia emeryi. The sequence continues at coordinate 26,052 of NW_011967115.1, read as the reverse complement.
TGATGAGTTATGGACGACACTAGTAGCACGATAATTTCTCACCGCGATCTTTTCGGAGTGGATAGATTCACCAGTGGCTTCTTTGATTAAATCAGTAATATTTGTTTCTTCGAATATGTGTACATACAGAATTTGAAGGGCACCTATTATGTACAATCCCTATGTCATATCGTTATTATATATTTTTTACATAAAGAAATATCTTTTTCTATCAGTTTTAAAATTGACATTTAGAAAATTATACGAGGGACAGAGTCTGAATCATAGTTGAAAGCGTGATTGGTTTAGACCGCGTTAGCTTTAATCCAGTCCAGATAAGAGACAACACGTGTGAAGACGGCGGGGTAAGTGGTGCTGCCGCAACCTCTCGCCCAGGATACCAATCCAACAAGTTTGCCACGGACGGTCAATGGGCCGCCAGAGTCACCCTGCAAGAAGCAAAATACCGTTTTCCAAATTTTGTGTCTCGATTATGTCCTGTGCATTTTGTTGTTCAAAGTTTTAAATATTGATTGTCCTTAAGAAATCGCGGTTTGGAAACTATAATGAACCACGAGAATTAAATAGATACCTGGTGCAATGGTGATTGAAATATTAAAAAAAAAACACTTACCTGGCAAGATCCTTTCGGAGTTGACGGGTCAAATGCGCAAACTTGTGTGGGGTGGACATTATATCCCAAACTATTGTACTTCCACGCACAGTATTCGCGATCGGCGATTAAAACGTTGACTCGTTGTAGCTTAGTAGTAGTTGGGTCACCTACCTGCAATTTTACAATAATATTTTTCATAGCACTCAGAGTGGCACTAATTATCTCTCATTCTCTTTTACACAGATAGGGTAAGGTGACCAAATTCGAATCAGATAACAAATGCGGCTTAACAGTTTGATGAGTCGCTAATAAGCAACATGAAAACACATCGATGCCTTTCATGATATTGACGTTATAGCATAAAGTTGTAAATATATAAAAGAGCCAAATTTACGTGAATTGCATTACTTTACAACGTCGCTTATTAGCGACTCATTAAATTGTTGATCCGCATTTGGTATCTGATCCGAATTTGGCCATTTTACCCTATTATAAGTAAATATTTAAATATATTTTAATAATTTCATACAAATGATCGCTATTTATTGCGTCCGCGTTCCCATATTAGAAGTTACAAATGGAAGGATATTTAAAATGGTAAAAAACTCACCTTGAGAGCGCCCCATCCCGACACAACAGCCACATCGTCGACGTTAACAACGAAGTCCTTTGGTGGCAGAGGGACGTGTCCGATGGTGGAAGATACTTTGAAGGGAGTTTTTACCTGAAAGATTATTTTGAATTTATAAGTTTTGATTAGAAAAGAATTAGGAGGGTCTTACTACCCTCGTGTGAAAAGAAATTTTAAACCGTACACACCCTCAGTAATGCAATGTCGTTAATCCAGGAATTAGCGCGATCATAGTCTTTGTGCATAATGATTTTTGCGACATCGTGCTTCGACTTCGGATCATTTCGGTCGATCGTTCCAGCAATAACTTTTATTTCATCGGCAGTTTTACTGCAACACGAAATGTATAACTGTTTAAATCTAAATATATAATGTATAGTGAGATGCATTTGTTACATTCGTAGAATAATATCTACACGAATGTAAGGTGGAAAGTTTATAGTAGAATGGTATTAGTTATACACATGAAATTATTATATTAAAAGTAATAATAATAAAATCACACCTGGAAACACAGTGAGATGCCGTGATGACATAGTCATCGTTCAGGATCGAGCCGCCACAGAAATGGTGGCCATTATCTTTCCGTTGAAGAGACACCTATAAAAATCATAACTTTCTAATATCTGTTCATTTCTTCGTGTAATATTGTCGTACTAGTTAATATCTATATTGTTAATTTTTCTAACGAAGATATCTTTTGGAAACATATGTACCTGATAGGGAAACTCTCCTACTTTGGCATCTTCTCCATTCACGATCCTGGGATCGAAAAGTGGAAGAACCCCAGCTGCAATGATAAGTCTATATTATTAAACGAAACGTAATGTTTCAAAGGTATAAATTATAATAAGAAATAAAAATGTTTGTGTTTCTGTCTTTCTCTCTCAAATTACGAATTTTTTTATCTTAGCGAATTGACAATTTTTCAGCAAAGTGTTATTAGTAAGAACAGTTTTGCGATTATTTGTAACACAATATTTACTGGTTGACAGATAAATATCAAAGAAAATCATTTATACGAATAATACGGTAAGCAAAGCAATTTCATCCCTGAAGTACTAGGAATCTACTATTAATTTGTATTCACTGGAATGAAAGACATATCGGTTAACCCAAAAGAGTTATTACTCACCATAGGAGAAAGTCAGAAGACTGAGAAGACACAAAATTCTCAACGCCATTTTCTAATCACTGACCGAAGCCTGAATTGAAATTGTCGATACTTCAAATTTATATGTACTTATTTATAATCGTATTACCCCACTTTTGTACAGTTTCCGATAAAAAAATTTTTTTTTAGAAAACACTAAAAAATAGATTAGATAAATTAAGTGAAAAAGTATGATATCGGAAGTGTCGAACTGATAAGGATTGAAACTATCCATTGTCTTGATAGATACGCAATGCTGTGCCAGTAGAATTTTATTCTCTCTAATTCATTGCCGTTTCACATATTTAATAATTGAATTTTACTTTTTGAAAATATTAAAATTTCAAATTTAATTACAGACATTTATTCATTTGTCACGTTGTATTAATTACTTTTTATTGTTTCAAGAAATTTTAATTTCGTATTTGAGATACTCTTGGTGATTCGTCAAGGTGAAACAAATTTTGACATATCTAATTTAAAATAGACATAATTTGTAACCAGTTATAATATAATGCCGTTTTAATAGTTATATTAAATATTATTTTTCTTGTTATGTGAAAGCAATAATTTTATTTTGCCGATTCCATTCGTACTTTTACTCTATGACCTAAGCTTACAATTTTTCCGTATCTCTTAATCTCGCTCGATGAATCATTTGCGTGGCTTTTTAATGCGATTAGATTATTTGAAAGAAATAGTACAGTTTCTTGATTGATAGCAGTATCGTTTCGTTTTTACACTAATTATTTATAGCATATCATTTACTGAAATCTGATAAATGATGTTTTTTAACTCGGTAGGCAAGATTATCTTATCTTTGCAGAAGTAATCTACTAATTAGAGTTATTGCACATTAATTTATCGTAAATAACTCATTTGATAGCTTACAATAAGATACGAAATTATAAGTTTAGTCTTATCCCTTTTTTAACTGTTTTTATTTTTGGAAAAAATAGTCTTTTCTTGTCAGATTCGCACAATATGTTATATATATAAATTACATATTGTAAGAATTCTACAATATTTTCACAACGTTCTTACAAATCAAAAAGTAAAGGGTTCACTAGAGAGAGGTGCATTTAATAATAATTTTTGTCGGTAGCGATCGAGTTTTTTATTCAGTAAAACAGAATTAGAGAACGATTAGGTACCTATTGTATACAGTCTCCATATCACATCGTTATCATACATTTTTTACATAAAAAATTTCTTTTTTTATCAGTTTTAAAATTGACATTTAGAAAATTATACGAAGGACAGAGTATGAAACATAGTTGAAAGCGTGATTGGTTTAGACCGCGTTAGCTTGAATCCAGTCCAGATAAGTGACAACACGTGTGAAGACGGTGGGGTAAGTGGTGCTGGCGCAACCTCTCGCCCAGGATACCAGTCCAACGAGTTTTCCACCAACAGTCAATGGACCACCAGAGTCACCCTAAAAAAAAGCAAGGTGCCATTTCAACTTTGATGCGTTGTGTATTTTCTGTGCCTTTTCTTCACTACAGTTCAAAATATTTCATCGATCTTAAGAGGTCGCGGTGTCGAGTTCATTGCTAGAAGGATATGAAATACATAGAAACGTGTAATAGTAGTTGAAATCTTAAAATACAACTTACCTGACAAGAACCTTTCTCTACAGATGGGTTGTACGCGCAAACTTGCGTAAGAAAGATGTCATATCCCGTAAGGGTGTATACATACTTGCAGTACTCTTGGTCAGCGATCAAAACGTTGACTCGTTGTAGTTTATCAGAGGCCGGTCCACCTGACTGTAATTTCGCAACAATATTTGTATTTGCTCTCAGAGTGATACTAATTATTTCTCATTTATTTTATACTACAGATGTTATAAACATTTAAATATACATATATGAATGATCACTATTTATCGCATCCGCGTTTCTACTTGGAATTTACAGACTGAATGATATTTAAAACGGCGAAAGACATACCCAGAGGGCGCCCCATCCTGACACGACAGCTACATCGTTGGGTTTAACAACGTGTTCCTTTGGTGGTAGAGGGACGTGTCCGATGGTGGTAGATACTTTGAAGGGAGTTCTCACCTGAAAGACATTTTACTTGAAATTTATAATTTTTTATGTAAAAAATTGAAGAGGTCGTAATTTCCTTGAAAAGCAAAGAGCTAATTTAAACCATATTCACCTTTAATAAAGCAATATCGTTAACCCAGGAATGACTTTCGTCATATTCTTTGTGTATAATGATTTTTGTGACAGTATGCCGCGACTTCGGATCAGTTAAGTCGATCGTTCCAGCAATAACTTGTATTTCATAGTACTTTTTACTGCAACATGAAATGTATAACTATTAAATGTAAATATATAATGTAGTGACATGCATTTCTTGCATTCTGAGAATAATATTTATACGAATGTAAGGTGGAAAGTTTATAGTAGAATAATATTAGTTATACACGCAACATTATTATATTAAAAGTAATAATAATAAAAAAATCACCCGGAAACACAGTGAGCTGCCGTGATGACATAGTTATCGTTCAGGATCGAGCCGCCACAGAAATGGAAGTCAGAATCTATTTGTTGAAGAGACACCTATAAAAATCATGACTTCCTAATATCTGTTCATTTCTTCGTGTAATATTGTCATACTAGTTAATATCTATATTGTTTATTTTTCTAACGAAGATATCTTTTGGAAACGTATGTACCTGATATGGAAACTCTCCTACTTTGGCATCTTCTCCATTCACGATCCTGGGATCGAAAAGTGGGAGAACCCCAGCTGCAATGATAAGTCTATATTATTAAACGGAACGTTTCAAAGGTATAAATTATAATGGGAAATAAAAATGTTAGTGCCTCTGTCTTTCTCTCTCAAATTGCGATTTTTTTATATTGGCGAATTGACAATTTTTCAGCATCATGTTATTGGTAAGAACAGTTTTGCGATTATTTGTAATAAAATATTTACTGGTTGACAGATAAATATCAAAGAAAATCATTTATACGAATAATACTAAACAGTAAAGCGATTTCATCCCTAAAGTACTAGGGATCTACTATTAATTTATTATTAATTTATTAATATTATTAATTCATTAATTTATTATTACTCACCATGGGAGAAAGCCAGAAGACTGAGAAGACACAAAATTCTGAACGCCATTGTCTGACCACTGACTGAAGCCTGAATTGAAATTGTCGATACAGCAACTTTATATGTACTTATTTCTAATCGTGTTGCCCCACTTTAGTGCAATGTTTCCAAGAAAAAAAATTTTTTAGAAAACAGATTGCAAAATAGATTAGATAGATTAATTGCAAAAAGTGTGATATTGTTTATGTGGAACTGGTACGGATTGAAACATTCCATGGTCATAACAGGTACACGCGATACTGTGCCACTAGAATTGTATTTTCTCAACTTTATTGCATTCTCGTATTTTATTGCGGTTTCACATATTTAATAATTTTACTTTACTTTCTGAAAGTATTAAAATTAATAAATTAATTAAAGACATTAATTCATTTGTCACGTCGTATTTATTACTTTTATCATTTCAAAAAAATGCCGGTTTTGTATCTGAGATACTTTTGGTAATTCATCAAGGTTAAACAAATTTTGACATATCTCATTTAGAATAGACATAATTTGTAATTAGTTGTAATATAATGCCGTTTTAATAGTTAATTTAAATATCATTTTCCTTATTGTTATGTGAAAGCAATAATTGAATTTTGTCGATTCCAGTTGTACTTCTGATGTATGACCTAAGCTTACAATTTTTCCGTATCTCTTATCTCGCTCGATAAATTATTTGCGTGGCTTTTTGATGCGATTAGATTATCTGAAAGAAATAGTAGTTTCTTGATTGATAGCAGCATTATTTCATTTTTAACCTACTTATTTGTTGCATATAATTTAATGAATCATGATAAATGATATCTTCTAACTCGGTGGACAACATTATTTAATTCTTATCTTTGCGGAAATAGTCTACTAATTAGAGATATTGCTCATTAACTTATCTGTAAATAACTTATTTGATAGCTTACAATAAGATACGAAATTATAAGTTTAGTCTTATCCCTTTGTAACTGTTTTTATTTTTGGTAAAAAATAGTCTTGTCAGATTCGCACAATATGTTATATTATATATAAATTAAATAGTGTAAGAATTCTACAATATTTTTTCACAACGTTCTTGCAAATCAAAAAGTAAAAGCTTCATTAGAGAATGGTGCATTTAATAATAATTTTTGTCGGTAGGGATCCAGTTTCTTTATGCAGTAAAACAAAATTAGAGAACGCTTGGAGTCGAGGAGCGATTGTGGTCAGACAACACTCGGAGGAACAAAAACAAAGATAAAACTTTGTGTGCAATGTAAATATAACGTTAGAATAAAATTCGGTATGAACGATCCGAGTTCGAACTTTCTTGATACTTTTGAGTAGCAGTCGCTTCATAGAAGTTACAACTTTTGTACTCATCTTGTTTTTATTGAAAACATTTTAAGATTTACTTTTGTTTTTTTAGGAAAAATAATAAATGTAATAAGTTCATCTGTATTTTATACTGTTTCTTTCTCTCGCACTCGCAATTTGCTTCTTCTTTCGTTTCTCTTTTTTTTGCTACATCCCCGTAAATCTTAACAGAGTGTACGCCTTATTTTTCGAAGAACGTCGCATATTATTTTTTTTCCACACTTATAAATTCGCCAGATGTTAAAAACGAAGTAAGAATAATACACATACTGAGCTACTGCCGACATGATTAACGAATATAATTTATTTACAATCATTAACTAAAAAGTGTTTTTAAAGTTGCCACTACCATGACTGTCAAGTACGTCGAAAACATGCGCATTGATCGTTTCCGTTTTGCTCAATATCCCTCGAAAAAAGAGCAACATGTAAGCGCTACACGGTTATGATGTATGGATTTCGCGACAAAGCCGAAAAGTTCTATTCGATCTTTTGCGCTGTGCAATAACTCAAAATCTCCTGGATTCAATTCGTGGTGAGTTATGGACAACACTAGTAGCACGATAATTTCTCACCGCGATCTTTTCGGAGCAGATAAAATCATCAGTAGCTTTCTTTGAATGAGTCAGTAATATTTATTTCTTCGAATAAGTGTAGAGAATTTGGAGGGTATCTATTATGTACAGTCCCTATGTCACATCGTTATCATACATTTTTTACATGAAGAAATATCTTTTACTACCACTTTTAAAATTGACATTTAAAAAATTATACGAAGGACAGAGTATGAATCATAGTTGAAAGCGTGATTGGTTTAGACCGCGTTAGCTTTAATCCAGTCCAGATAAGAGACAACACGTGTGAAGACGGTAGGGTAAGAGGTGTCGGCGCAACCTCTCGCCCAGGATACCAGTCCAACGAGTTTTCCACCAACTGTCAATGGACCACCAGAGTCACCCTGAAAAAAAAGCAAGGTGCCATTTCAACTTCGATGTGTTGTGTATCTTCTGTGCCTTTTCTTCACTACAAAATATTTGATCGATGTTAAGAGATCGCGTTCGAGTTCATTACTAGAAGGATATGAAATACCTGGATAGGTGCAATAGTAGTTGAATTAGTCTTAGAATACAACTTACCTGACAAGAACCTTTCTCTACTGACGGATCGTGCGCGCAAACGTGCGTAGCATAGATGTTATATCCCATGCTGCCGTACATATCCTTGCAGTACTCTTGATCAGCGATGAGAATGTTGACTCTTTGTAGCTTATCAGTGGATGGTCCACCTGACTGTAATTTCGCAACAATATTTGCAATTGCTCTCAGTGTAACATTATTTATCTCTCATTCATTTTATACTAGAGATGTCATAAATATTTAAATATATAAGAATGATTGCTATTTATCGCATCCGCGTTTCTACTTGGAAGTTACAGACTGAACGATATTTAAAACTGCGAAAGACATACCCAGAGGTTGCCCCATCCTGACACGACAGCTATATCGTTGGCCTTAACGACGTGTCCCTTTGGTGGCAGAGGGACGCGTTTCATGGTGGAAGATTCTTTGAAGGGAGTTTTCACCTGAAAGACATTTTACATGAGATTTATAATTTTTGATTAAAAACAATTGAAGAGGTCGTAGTTTCCTCGTAAAGCAAAAGGTAATTTAAACCACGTTCACCTTTAGTAAAGCAATATCGTTAATCCAGGAATTAATTTCGTTGTAGTCTTTATGCACAATGATTTTTTCGACTTCATGCTGTGATTTCGGATCACTTAACTTGAGCGACCCAGCAACAACTTTTAGTCCCGTGGCAGATTCGCTACGAAATGATCAGTATAGTCAATTTTAATCTTAATATTAAATATAAAACAGTATGCATGTTATATTTCTTGCATCAGTGAAATGATATTTAGACGAACGTGCGGAAGTAATTATAGCAGAATGATATATTAGTATGATAAAGATGAAATTATTTTATTGTAAAAGTAATAATAATAATAATAAGTACTCTTCGACGCAGTGAGCTGCTGTGATAACATAGTTATTGTTCAGGATGCTGCCGCCACAGAAGTGGAAGTTATTACCTTTGTATTGAAGAGATACCTGTAAAAATCACCAGTCCGTTAATATCTGCTCATTTACTCGTGTAATATTTTTATGTAAACGTTTAACTAAAATGGACATTATTTATATATGAGTATTATAATTAATATATGTTTTGGTATCGCGTACCTGATATGGAATCTCGCCTAGTTTGGCATCCTCTCCATTGACGATCCTAGGATCGAACAGTGGAAGGACTCCAGCTGCAGCAATAAGTCATTACTGTTATAATATATCTAGTGTAGCTGAAAAGACGCAATCTTCGCAAAGATTTACATTATAGTAATAAGATAAGAACAATACTTATACTATAACTTATAATAATAACTAATAAGAAAGTTTGTCCTTTATGTGTATTTTGATAGCGAATTTTTGAATCTTTGTGAATTGACAATCTTTCAGCACAAGTTTTAAATTATTATGAATAGTATTGCAATTATTTCCGTAAAAGTAAACTTTTAACTTCTTTAAGAAGCCTCTTAGATTTGAAAGATTACTTTCAGAAACTTTGATTTCACTTGAAGTAAATTTTCCCCAAGGGTCTTTAAGGGTTCTACATTAATTTGTATTATTTAAACGAGTGGTTATCGATCAACCTGAGAAAATCATGACTTACCATAGGAGAAAGCCAGTAAGCTGAGGAGACACAAAATTCTCAATGCCATTGTGTGGTGACTTGTCTGACCAAAGCCTGATTTGAAATCGTTGAAACGGTGAATTTATATGTACCTGTGTTTCAAATTTCCTCACCCCGCTTCCGTGCAATTTATCTAATAATCGACAAGTGTATACTAAGAAGTACAGATTAGATACATAAATTGCAAAAGTTAATATCGGTGAGATTGTACTGATAATATACGGTGAGATTGTACTGATACGGACTAAAATATCTCATTGTCTTGATCAGCACGTGACACTTTCTGTGTCATGGAAATTTTCTTCTTTCAAAACGCTATCTTAATTCATTTTATTACGGTTTCATATATATTTGTTGATTCCATATTGTATTCTTTGTGGAAATATTAAAAGTAATAATGTAACTATTTTTATTTATTCATCCATCATGTCGAACTTTGTATAAATTAAAAAATTTCTTTGTTCACGAATTTTCATTTGAGGTATTTTTGATAATGTATATGTCAAAATTAAATATAAATTTTCGTATATTTGGAATAAACATAATATACGTATTATAATAATGTTATTTTAATAAATACTTTCAACGATATTTTTCTTATCATTTTTCGAAAACAATCGTTCTGTCGACTTCTGTTGAACTTTTCATGTATAACGTAATCTTGGATTTTCCCGTCTCTCGTAATCTCGCTAGATGAATTTTTTGCATGATTCTTCGATATGGGTAAATTATTGTTAAGAAAATGATCCAACAGCTCGAAGTCCTCTGGATTCGATTCGTGATGAATACGGGCAACAATTGGGGAGGGTATGTTTATCAGTAGTTTTCTTTGCGTGAATCAATAATATTTATTTCGTAACAAAAGTGTATAGAATTTTAGAGCACCTGTTACGCACAAACTTATATTTCATTGCAATTATATTTAAGGACTACATTAAGGAATATAATTACAATACATAAAAACATATTTCTTTCTCAATTTTACGAGCTAATATTTAGAAAATTATGTATAATAATAATAACAATGAAGAACAGAGAATGGATCCTAGTTAGAACCGAGTAAGATTGTGTTAAACTGCGTTTGCCTTAATCCAATCCAGGTAAGATACGACACGTGTATACACAACGGGTAAGGTAGTGTCGTCGCAATGATACGCCCAGGATACTAGTCCAACGAGTTTCCCATCAACAATCAATGGGCCACCAGAGTCACCCTAGAGATAGAAAGGTGTCATTTTAAATTTCATTTGTCTAGATAACATTCTGTGCATTTGTTTCACCACTATTTTAAATATTTGTTGGTCCTTAAGCGGTTTAGAACTTATTACTGTAGATATTAAATAAATGAACAAATGCAATGGTAGTTGAAATGTTGAGAAACACTTACATGGTAATGACCATTCTCTACTGGTGGGCTACAAATATGCGTGGGATGTACCGTGTATCCCATATGCTTGTACTTATTCTTGCAGTGCTCTTGATCAGCTATGAGAAAGTTGTCTCGTTGTAGTTGAGGAGTGGATGGTCCACCTAGCTGCAATTTCGCAGTAATATTTATATTTGGTTCTAAAGTGAGACAAATACTAATTATCTTTTATTCTTTTACGCAAAATATTAGAAATATTTAGATATTATAATAATGAGATACGAATTATTGCTATTTGTCGCGCCCGCGTTTCCACATGGAAGTTACAGATTGATCGATATTTGAAATGGCGTAAGGCTTACCAAGAAGCTGCCCCATCCCGACACAACAGCCACATCGTCGACATTAACAACGAAGTCCTTTGGTGGCAAAGGGACGTGTCCGATGGTGGAAGATTTTTTTAAGGGAGTTTTTGCCTGAAAGATTATTTTAAATTTATAATTGTTTATTAGAAAGGAATCGGGAAGATCTTAATTCCCTCGTGTGAAAAGAAATTTTAAACCGTACACACCTTTAGTAATGCAATATCATTAACCCAGGAATTACCGGGATTATAGTCTTTGTGTATAATGATTTCTGCGACATCGTGCTCCGACTTCGGATCAGTTAGGTCGTTCGTTCCAGCAATAACTTTTATTTCATCGGCAGTTTTACTGCAATACGAAATGTATAACTGTTTAAATCTAAATATATAATGTAGTGAGATGCATTTCTTACATTCGTAGAATAATATCTACACGAATGTAAGGTGGAAAGTTTATAGTAGAATGACATTAGTTATACACACAAAATTATTATGTTAAAAGTAATAATAATAATAAAATCACACCTGGAAACACAGTGAGCTGCCGTGATGACATAGTTATCGTTCAGGATCGAGCCGCCACAGAAATGGTGGCGATTATCTTTTCGTTGAAGAGACACCTATAAAAATCATAACTTTCTAATATCTGTTCATTTCTTCGTGTAATATTGTCATACTAGTTAATATCTATATTTTTAATTTTTCTAACGAAGATATCTTTTGGAAACATATATACCTGAGATATGAGTGAGGGAACCTCAGCTGCAACAATAAGTCTATATTATTATACGAAGCCTAATTTTTCAAAGGTTTAAATTATAATAAGAAATACAAATGTTAGTGTTTCTGTCTTTCTCTCTCAAATTGCGAAGTTTTTTTATTTTGGCGAATTGACAATTTTCAGCAAAGGGTTATTAATATGAACAGTTTTGCGATTATTTGTAATAAAGTATGTACTGGTTGACAGATAGATCAAAGAACATCATTTATATGAATAATATGGTACAGCAAAGCGATTTTATCCCTAAAGTACCAGGGATCTACTATTAATTTGTATTCACTGGAACGAAAGATTTATTGATAAACCCAGAAGGGTTATTACTCACCATGGTCATCTTTCAGATATTTTTCAGTGACTCTCGCCACACATCTGTCTAATTCGTCTAGTCTCAAATTAATTCTTTCCCATTTCTCTTTTATTAGAAGTCTCTTCTTCATTGTTCCAGATAATTCTATAATAAAATTTAAATAATTTTGCATTTACTAAATGAAAGAAACAGCTGTATCGAAATAGCGATACGCATGAGAGTCACACGGCTGGCTTAAACTGGGAGAAGACCAAGAAGATACAGAATTCTCAACGCCATTGTCTGATCACTGACCGAAGCCTGAATTGAAATTGTCGATACTGCAAATTTATATGTACTTGTTTCTAATCGTTTTGCTCCACTTTCGTACAATGTTTCCGATAAAGAAATTTTTTGTAGAAAACAGGCTAGAAAATAGATTAGACAGATTAATTGCAAGAAGTATGATATCGGAAATGTCGAACTGAGACAGATTGAAATGATCCATTGTCTTCATAGGTATACGCGATACTGCGCCATTAGAAATTTATCCTCCCAATTTTATTGCATTTTCGTAATTCATTGCGATTTTGTATATTTAATAATTTTATAATTTCACCAAGTACGTAAGTTCTTCAGATTGCCAGTATTAATAATTAAATTTCAAAATGTCAATCGACCTCAGCTGGTCACACAAAGAGTAAGGCCGGTATTCATAGTCAGATCTTGTATTCAAGACCATCTTAAGGTCATCTTTAGATACTCCGTAGCCAATGAAATGTTCCATACAGCATCTTTAGATAAATTCAAGACGGTCTTGAATAGAAGATCCGACTATGAATACCGGCCTAAGTGTTTTACATATAAAATTACGTGAGAGGTATACAGGCATTGCACAGTATCGCCGAATAATTATAGGCATACCTTGTTACGGAGTGATGTCAAGTACAAGTAAAACCGCATCTTAGCGGGATAGAGTTCTGTGTTAAGTTCAAAATTTCACTAACGTCCGGAGCTGAGGGATCTACGACCGCGACTCAGTAGTCATTTTAGTATTCGAAGATCGGGCAACCGCGATAAACATATAGGACAAACAAACCAAGACAGTCAGAGATGATTTTGAAATATAAACAAAACCAAGTTAATAATTTTGTGATATATCGGATTGACATTATCTGTGTTATTTTTTAAATTGATAGTATTCTTAGTTTTCTTGATGAAAAACATTTCCGCGATACGTTGTGAAAACGAATTTAATAAATGTGGCCAGCAGAGGTCAATTGACATTTTGAAATTGTATAATTTCATATATTTAATAATTTTATATTTAATAATGAAACATGATAAATGATATTTTCTAACTCGGTAGACAACATTATTTAATTTTTATCCTTGCGGAAGTAATCCACTCATTAGAGTTATTGTTCAGTAACTTGTCTGCAAATAACTTATTTGTTAGCTTACAATAAGATACGAAATTATATGTTTAGTCTTATCCCTTTTTTGACTGTTTCTATTTTTGGCAAAAAAATAATCTTTTCTTGGCAGATTCGTACAATATGTTATATTATATTGTCACAACTTAATAAAAATAATTGCCATGTCCGTTTTCGGTCAGTACATTAAAGGGACAATGCCACTCTAGAATTGTAAAAAATGCAATTTTTTTTGCTTAAATGATGCCGCAAAGTCTTAGAAATGAGGTACAATAGTGTAAGAGGCAAGGGATAAATTTTGATGACGAAAACTGTTAGGTAGACTAGATTATAGCGACATGGGCCAACAAGCGTATTTTGAACAGGTGACATTAGCAAGGGGACATGCAAAAAATAGAAATAATAAGAAATGTGAGACAATGACGGGCTAAAAGCCGGAGAGGACGAGGAGTTCGTTGCGAGCCGTTATAGAGAACGGTAGAGAAATCGAGTGTTTCAAGAGAGAAAAGGCAAGTGACTGCCTGTGTAATATATTGAATTCTTAAGTTTTGTGTGCTTGGGGCCATTTGTTCATTAAATTATTAAATTGTTTATTTTACGCCCTTTTTGTTTATTAAAATCCTATATATCTTACAATAGTTTTTATAGAGGGGAAAAGGTTTTAAGTCTTATTTCTTGACCTGCGGCTGACTCCTGCAGCGCGCTCCGAGCCCTTTCAATAGAGGCCGGGCTGTCTAAGAAAGGAAGAAGAGGAGAAGAATATCCATTTTTAGAAGATCAATTGTATAGTCAGGCATCGTAGACCCAGATAAATGTGACTTAAAACTTTAAACGCGTTTTTCTTCAAACTGGCCAGAAACAACTACAACAGATTTTCATCAATTTATTTAAAATTTTAACTGTAGCTTCAAAAATATGTTATCTAGAGAAGTATGTACGGATTTTACGTTTTGTTGTAAACTTTTTGTTATAAACAATTTTTAATTTCCGTACGTACTTCTCGAGCTAATCTTATATAAAACACAAAAATTCTTGGTTTTTAGTTAAAGTCCAAAAATTGGAAGAGAAATCTTCCCGACCGCGGAACACCATCCATGAGAAGAGGCTTTCCTTTACTGAGCTCTGGTTACGCACTGCGATTTTTCTAAATTATCTTTATAAATGCTATACATAGCATTTATTACGATGAACCCCCTCCCCATATTAAAAATTAAAATTCTTATTGCGAAAAATATTACCTCACCCAGGTTTCGAACCTGGGACTCAATCCGTGATTAGGTAAAATGTTTACCTTTTTAGTCGCGTTTTTTAAGGTTAGAAGATAGTCTTGAAATCCTAAGTGCTTGACCCAAAAATATTGTTACTTGACTATCGAAACTAAAACTCCGTGTTCTGGATATGCGTAAGAGAATCAGTGTGTAGTACGTAATTGAGTGTGGAATTAACACGTAAAAGTAACTATGAGTTTTTCAAATTATGTATGATGCTTTCGCTCCTACGTATCCAGAAAAATACCAGAAACCGTCCTCGCTGGGGGTCTCCTACCAGGGGACACAGCTATTAGTGGAAGGGAGATACTTTTTCTATGATGTCTGGACCCTGAACTACTAGTGTTTTCCACTAGGGAAACTACCCAGTGAGAAATAATTCGTCTATCGATGTCGAAACGATGTCGAATCCATGATGTAAAAAGAAAGGTGTAACAACATCGTGTATGCGCAGTAGTCATGTGCATTTGGACCCAAATTTCATTGGCTCGCTCATCGTGCGCCGCCGCTATGCGCAATGATACACCTTTCTTGCAGTAGCTATGTGCATTTGGACCCAAATTTCATTGGCTCGCTCATCGTGCCGCCGCCGCTATGCGCAATGATACACCTTTCTTTTTACATCATGGTCGAATCGACGTCAATTTGACGGTATCGATATCGATTCGACATACGTGTCGTCCACCGAAAAAATAATAAAATATATTGTCCAAATCTCGTCGAGAATTTTAAATAATCTTGATTTCGTCAAGATTTTGGTATTCGCTGTGTGCGTAGAGACTAGTGCTGCCGTGGTTGGTGAAATGTCGCATATTTTGCTGGAATAGCTGTCAATGATTGCTAATATTCAAGTTACGTAAACTGTCGTGAGGTATCTTGATATTTTTAGGTCTCTTTATAATTTCGATGAAAAAATTTTCGTTATATTACAAAACATTTGCTATAGATTTTTCATTATACGTGTAGGTTCCCAGACAGCACACATGTCTAAAAGATATCTTTAATGCCCGATTTCTTCACATCCAGTTATGTTACGGTTAAAGTTAAACGGGAGATAACTACCAGATCCATGCACGTGATTGGCCAAAACTTGAGATTAACCTCCGGATAATTTTATCGGGAAGTGAAAAAATCGGCCATAAGACGTCATTAAGTTATCTTTTAGACATGTATGTCTTAAAGATATCTTTATGGCGCCTTTTAGACATGTGTGCTGTCTGGGTTAACTTCTCTAACTTTTGCAATGAGCCTTATCATACGAACGGGATTTGGATCCATTACTCATGACATTAAATTTAATCCGAGTGCAATACCGAAAGGAAAAGCCTTAGCAATATCGCATGTAGTTCGCGTTGAAGAATTGCGCAGTAAAAATATAAGTCATTTAATAAGATGCAGTGTGATACCGCAAACGTCTGTCAATGCTACTCCGTACAAGGTACAATTGCATGTAAGTATTAAATGAAATTTAAGTAAAATCCCAGACAACGTTATGTCGTCTTAAAGACCTCTTAAATATGTGAAATACATTTTTACATGAATACACGCAACAATTTAAATTTCCCTTTCGCAATTTTTCCATTTTTCGATAATTGTCACTCCAGCAAATAATGCAAACTTCGGCCACCATGAGCGCCCTAAGTCCTACTTTTCCGCTATAGTATATCATAATGAACATAGACATCTATAGACGGAGCCTTTGTATGAGGGGTAACTGATAATCGCGGCAAGGGGATCACTCATCTGACATCGACTCTCTCCGGTGAAATTCGGTAATACTCGGTTCATATTTCCAATACGTGTGCACACATATATGTATACGGCGCGTTGCTTGTGTGCGAGCGTGCGCGCGCGCGTGGCCGAATGGATCATCCCCTCCAACTTGGAGTGGGGCACGCGCACGCTCGCACACAAGCAACGCGCCGTATATAGGTGTGCACATGTATTGGAAATATGAACCGAATATTACCGAATCTCACCGGAAAGAGTCGATGTCAGATGAGTGCCTCCCGCGCCCCGAATATCAGAACCCCTCTTGTCCAGAGTTGTAGCTAATGCTCCGTCTATAAATGTCTATGGCCCGGTTTCACCAACGCGAGTTAATCTAATCGGTCGGTTAACTTTCAGGGTGCCAACATAAAACTTCTTTATTAACCCAATTTCTTGGTATCAGTTTTGTGTTCGGCTGTTGGCACCCTGAAAGTTAACCGACCGATTAGATTAACTAAGCTCGATATCGATCTCGAATGTTACAAGTAATCTCGATTTCGAGACGAGATCGAGATGAGAACGAGACTTTTCTCATCTCGTGCGCATCTCTACTATCCAATAACTCAAAATCTCCTGGATTTGATTCGTGATGAGTTGTGGACGACACTAGTGGCATGACAATTTCTCATCGCGATCTTCTCGGTGGAGATAAATTCATCAGTGGCTTTCTTCGAATGAATCACTAATATTTATTTCTTCGAATATATGTACAGAATTTGGAGGATACCTATATTATGTACAGTCCCTACGTCACATCGTTATCATACATGTTTTACATAAAGAAATATATCTTTTTCTACCACTTTTAAATTTGACATATAGAAAATTATACGAAGGACAGAGTATGAATCATAGTTGAAAGCGTGATTGGTTTAGACCGCGTTAGCTTTAATCCAGTCCAGATAAGAGACAACACGTGTGAAGACGGTAGGGTAAGAGGTGCTGGCGCAACCTCTCGCCCAGGATACCAGTCCAACGAGTTTTCCACCAACAGTCAATGGACCCCCAGAGTCACCCTGAAAAAAGCAAGGTGCCGTTTCAACTTTGATGTGTCGTTTATCTTTTGTGCCTTTTCTTCACTACGGCTTTAAATATTTGATCGAACTTAAGAGATCGCGGTATCGAGTTCATTACTAGAAAGATATGAAATACACGGACAGGTGCAATAGTAGTTGAAATCTTCGAAAACAACTTACCTGACAAGAACCTTTCTCTACTGATGGGTCGTACGCGCAAACGTGCGTAGGATAAATGTTAGATCCCGTAGTGTTGTACATATACTTGCAGTACTCTTGATCAGCGATGAGAACGTTGACTCGTTGTAGCTTGTCAGTGGATGGTCCACCTGACTGCAATTTCGTAACAATATTTGTAATTAGTCTCAGAGTGACACTAGTTATCTCTCATTTATTTTGTACTAGAGATGTCATAAATATTTAAATATATATGAAGGACCGCTATTTATCGCATACACACTGAATGATATTTGAAACGGCGAAAGACATACCCAGAGATCGCCCCATCCTGACACAACAGCTATATCGTTGGGTTTAACGACGTGTCCCTTTGGTGGCAGAGGGACATGTCCGATGGTGGAAGATACTTTGAAGGGAGTTTTCACCTGAGAGACATTTTACTTGAAATTTATAATTTTTTATTTAGAAAAATGGAGAGGTCGTAATCTCCTCGAAAAGCAAAAACTAATTTAAACCATATTCACCTTTACTAAAGCAATATCGTTAATCCAGGAATTTCTCGCGTTGTAGTCTTTGTGTACAATGATTTTCGTGACTTCATGCTCTGATTTCGGATCACTTAACTTGATCGTCCCAGCAACAACTTTTAGTCTACCCGCAGGTTCGCTACGAAATGATCAATAAACCAATTTTAATCTTAATATTACATATAAAACAGTGTGCATGTTACACTTGTTGCATCAGTAAAATGATATTTAGACGAACGTGCGGAAATAATTATAGCCGAATGATATATTAGTACGACAAAGATGAAATTATTTTATTAAAAGTAATAATAGTAATAAATACCCTTCGACGCAGTGAGCTGCTGTGATAACATAGTTATTGTTCAAGATGCTGCCGCCACAGAAGTGGAAGCTCTCACTTCTTGTTTGAAGAGATATCTGTAAAAATTATCAGCCCTCTATTATCTGCTCATTTACTCGTGTAATTTTTTCATGTATACGTTTAATTAAAATGGAAATTATTTGTATATGAGCATTATAGGCACTAGTTTACATATATGTATATATACCGTCTACTTTTATAGTGAATATATATTTTGTTCTCGCGTACCTGATATGGAATCTCGCCTAGTTTGGCATCCTCTCCGTTGACGATCCTAGGATCAAAGAGTGGAAGGACTCCAGCTGCAGCAATAAGTCATTACTGTTATAATATATCTAGTGTAGGTGAAAAGACGCAATCTTCACAAAGATCTACATTATAGTAATAAGATAAGAATAATACTTTTACTATAACTTATAATAATAAGAAAGTTTGTCCTTTATGTGTATTTTAATAGCAAATTTTTGAATCTTTGCGAATTGACAATCTTTCAGCACAAGTTTTAAATTATTATGAACAGTAGTGCAATTATTTTCGTAAAAGTAAACTTTTAATTTCTTTAAGAAGCCTCTTAGATTTGAAAGATTACTTTCAGAAACTTTAATTTCACTCGAAATAAATTTTCCCAAGGGTCTTTAAGGGTTCTACATTAATTTGTATTATTTAAACGAGCGGTTATCCATCAACCTGATAGAATCATGACTCACCATAGGAGAAAGCCAGCAAGCTGAGGAGACACAAAAATCTCAGTGACATTTTCAGGTGACTTGACTGATCGAAGCCTGATTTGAAATCGTGACACGGGTAATTTATATGTACCTGTTTTCAATTTCCTCACCCCGCTTCCGTGCAATTTATCTAATAATCGACAAGTTTTATTAAAGAAATATAGATTAGATAAGTTTATTACAAAAGTTAATATCGGAGAGATTGTACTGATACGGATTAAAATATCTCATTGTCTTGATAAGCACGCGATACTCTCTGTGTCGTGGGAATTTTATTCTTTCAAATCGTTATCTTAATTCAGTTTATTACGGTTTCATATATATTTGTTGATTTCATATTGTATTTTTTTTTGAAATATTAAAAGTAATAATGTAACTAGTTTTATTTATTCGTCCATCCTATCAAACTTTTTATAAGTTTAAAAATTTGTTAGTTCGCAAAGTTTCAATTGAGAAATTTTTGATAACGTATATGTCAATATTAAATATAAATTATCGTATATTTGGAATGAACATAATGTGTTGTAATAGTGTTATTTTAAGAAATACTTTTAACGATAATTTTCTTATTATTTTTCGAAAACAATAATCGTTCTGTCGACTCCTGTTGAACTTCTGATGAGTAACGTAAGCTTGGATTTTCCCGTATCTCACAGTCTCGCTCGATGAAGTTTTCGTATGATTCCCCAGTGAGAAATGATTCATCGATCGATGTCGAAATAATGTCGATTCGACGTCACTTTAACGGTGTCAATATTGATTCGATATCGTTTCGACATCGATCGACGAATCATTTCTCACTGGTCTTTGGATACGGTTCAATTGTTGTTAAGAAAATGATCCAATAGCTCAAAATCCTCTGGATTCGATTCGTGATGAATACTGGCGACGTTTGGGGAGGGTAAATTTATCAGTAGTTTTCTTTGAGTGAATCAGTAATAATTATTTCGTTGCAAAAGTGTATAGAATTTTAGAACACCTGTTACGCACAAACTTATATTTCATTGTAATTATATTTAAGGTCTACATTAAGGAATATATTTACATAAAAAACATATTCCTTTCTTAATTTTACGAGCTGATATTTTGTTTGAAATGGCAATAAAAAAATTGAGACAGGGCACGCTCAGGGCGCGGGGATCGCAGGTTTGGACTTAAAGCGTTCGGGTGTTTCTTTCGAACATCAGTATGAGCACTAAATAGTTTTATTACTTTCTCTGTATTGCAAATACGTTTTGTGTTATTTAACATAATTAGAAAATTCTGTAGAGATGAATAGAGAACGGATCTTAGTTAGAACCGAGAAGGATTGGTTTAAACTGCGTTTTCCTTAATCCAATCCAGATAAGACACAACACGTGTATACACAGTGGGGTAGGTAGTGCTGGCGCAACCACTCGCCCAGGATACCAGTCCAACGAGTTTTCCACCAACAGTCAATGGGCCACCAGAGTCACCCTGGGGATAGGAAGGTGTTGTTTTAAATTTGATTTGTCTAGATTACATTCTGTGCATTTCTTTCATCACAATTTTAAATACTTGATCGTCTTTAAACGGTGTCGAGCTTATTACTGTGGATATTAAATAAATGAATAAATGCAATGGTAGTTGCAATGAAACGTTGAGGAAAGACTTACATGGCAAGAACCCTTCTCTACTGATGGGTCGTGTGCGCAAACTTGCGTAGGATGAACCGTGTATCCCATATTCCCGTACTTATTCTTGCAGTACTGTTGATCAGCTATGACAATGTTGACTCGTTGTAGCTTAGTGGTAGTTGGTCCACCTAGCTGCAATTTCGCAGTAATATTTATATTTGGTTCTAAAGTGAGACAAATACTAATTATCTCCTATTCTTTTACGCAAAATATTAGAAATATTTAGATATTATAATAATGAGATACGAATTATTGCTATTTGTCGCGCCCGCGTTTCCACATGGAAGTTACAGATTGATTGATATTTGAAATGGCGTAAGGCTTACCCAGAGGCTGCCCCACCCCGATACAACAGCTACATCGTTAGCCTTAACGACGTGTCCCTTTGGTGGCAGAGGGACGTGTCCGACAGTGAAAGATTTTTTGAAGGGAGTTTTTACCTGAAAGATAATTTTTATTTAAACATTTTTAATTTTTGATTTAATTTCCGCGGGCGAGAGAAACATTTAAGCCGTACTCACTTTCAGTAATGCAATATCGTTAATCCAGGAGTTAGAGACATCATATTGTTTGTGCACAATGATTTTTTGGACTTCATGCTGCGACTTCGGACTAGAAAGGTTGATCGTTGCAGCAACAACTTTTATTCCACTGGCGGATTTGCTACAACACGAAATATAAGAATTGCTTTAATCTTTATTCAAATATATAATACTGTGAGACGTATTTCTTATACATTAATGAAATCATATTTATATCAATGTATGGACAAGTCGATAGTAGAAAAATATATTAGTGTGAACATACGAAATTGTCTTATTAAAAGTAATAATAATATTAATAATGATACCTGGAAACACAGTGAGCTGCCGTGATGACATAATTATCGTTCAAGATAGAGCCGCCGCAAAAGTGGAAGTCGCTATATTTTTCTTGAAGAGACACCTGTAAAAATCATAGTCCTTTAATATCTACTCACTTCATACGTTCATACATTTAATTAAAACAGAAAATATTTATAGTGTATAATCAAATTAATAATCAGCCTTTGAACAAAAAAATTGGAATGCAGCAATTCCTGATTACTCAAATTGTGTCTGGTAGTAGGTAGTTTCTGATCAAATCGGTATCCAATTCCTGATCATAGAAAATATGTAGTACGAAACGAACGGAAAAATACTAAAACAGATTTATTTCTTTAAATAATCAAGAAATATGGAAGAGCTTATGATTTATTTTTATAAAGACTTGTCCATTAGAAGATTTAAATGTTTCACATATGCTTTCAAAAATAATTAAATATTATTGTCAATTTTTAATGCTAATTCTTGCAATGCTAAGTCCAGTATAATAAAATTTACTATAAAGTGATCAGAAACTGGATCTCTGGATCCTTGACGTTCGCTTTAATATCGTGTACCTGATATGGAATCTCGCCTAGTTTGGCATCTTCTCCATTTACAATCCTAGGATCAAAGAGTGGAAGAACTCCAGCTGCAGCGATAAGTCATTATTATTACACATATATAAAACTGGAAAAACCCAATTTTTACAAAGATTTAAATTATAATGAGTAATAAATATATTTGTTCTTCACGTATTTTAATAGCGACTTTGAAATTTTTGCAAATTGGCAATGTTTTAGCACAAATTTTATTGAAAATTATTATGCGAACTCTTTTGCAATTATTTCTAATCATTTAATGATTTATTGATTCATCAAAGAAAATCGTTTAAGTGACTAATACGACACAATAAAGCGGTTTTTCCCAAGATATTTCTAAGAGCACATTCTACATTAATTTCTATTGTTTGAACATGTGATAATTAGTTAACCTAAGAGGATCATGACTCACCATAAGAGAAAGCCAGAAGGCTAAGAAGACATAAAATTCTGAATACCATTGTCCTGTTCACTGTCCAAAGACTGATTTGACATCGTTGACACCACGAATTTATATGTGCCGGTTTCTAATTTCGTTACCCCACTTCTGTAAAAATTGTCCAATCGACAAGTTGTTTCACGAAATGATTAGATAGCTCAATTACCAAGTGTGATAACGGAGATTTACTGATACGAATTGAAATGATTTAATGATAAACGTAGGACACTGTGTCACGGAAATTTTGTTCTTTCAAAATGTTCTACTAATTCAGTTCATATCATGTGTATTTATTTATATTTTACATTATTTTTAAAACATGAAAATTAATAATTTAATAATCTAAGTAATTCTATCAATGCATTTATCATGCCGCATTTGTAATTTTTTGTAAAATTAAAAATTTCTCAATCCACAAATTTTTATTTCAGATACTTTTAAAATAACAGTGCGTCTCTGCAAAGATGAAATATTAATTTTAGTATTTAGATTGGACATAATTTGTAATATGTTATTAAAATGTCTTTTTTAATCGATATTTTTAAATGTCGATATTTTAATCGATGTGTTTAATATCTTAACATTTAAATTTTGTATATTAAACATTTTTATTTTTTATCGTTTTAATTTAAATTTTGTATATTAAACATTTTTATTTTTTATCGTTTTGAGAAGGCATTAATCGTATTCTATCGACTTCTGTCGTCATTGTCTCATCCCTCTTATTCTTAATCTAAGATTTTAAGTTAAAAAAACTAATATATGTATGATATGAGGTTGGATTTTGCCGTATCTCTTAATCTCGCTCGATGAATCTTTCGCACGACTCTTTGATGCGATTAAATCGTTATAAGTATTATCAAAAAATTCTTGAACGATATGAGAATCATTCGTCTGTGCACTATTAATAGCATATCATTTAATGAAACACAATGAGTTAGTTTTTATAACACTGTAGACAACACTTTTTATCTGTGCAAAAGATCTACACAACAGAGTTATTGCTGACTAACTTGTTTGCAAACCGTGTACCTATTAATTTTATATGGATGGCCATTAGAGTCTCATTATTTTCTTATCTTTCTATATTTTTGACCAGTAAAAATAGTCTTGTTACCAGATTCGAACAAAATTTTACATTAAAAATAAATTAAATGTCGCAAGATTTTTACAATATCTTTAGAATATTTAAAAAAATATATATATAATAATATAATAATATAATAATATATAAAAGTCTCACTAGAGAGTGATACATTTAATAATAATTTCCGTTGGAAATAAGCAACTATTAGGCTCTTTATGCCGTAAAACAAAGTTGCGAGTGAATGGAACTTATCATGCGACTCTCGGAAGAATGGCGAAAACAAAAATAAAATTTTATTAGCAATGGAAATATAATGGCAGAATATAATTCTGTATGAATCTGCATTCGGTACACTGAAAAAAATTTCTGGTTAAATATGGACGAATCAGATAATTCCTTTAGGATTTACCAGAATTCCTTTAGGATTTACCAGAATTCCTGTAATCCTACAGAAATTCTGGTAAATCCTAAAGGAATTCTGGTAAATCCTAAAGGAATTATCTGATTCGTCCATATTCAACCAGAAATTTTTTTCAGTGTACGATCCGCATTCGTTTTCTTGTAGCTTTCGACTAGCAGCTGCTTCATTGCAGTTGCAGTTCAACTTGTTCTTGTTCAAAAAGTTCCTAACGTCTGTTATTAATAAAAATAACTTCCTAGGAAAAAACAAATGTAATAAGTTCGTCTATATCTTGATATCGTTCTTCTCTTTCTGGCGGTCGCAGCTTGCCGCAAGTCCTTCTTTCGTTTCCGATTCCCTTTTCTATACTCGTGAATCTTAAGGAAAACATGCGCCTGATTTTCCGAAGAACGTCTCTTATTTTCTATTTTCTTTTCCACAAGTATAACGTCGCGTCGCTAGGCGTTATAAAGGAAGTAACAAGAATACACTTAGTGCTCTCTAAAAGTCAATCAGCGAATTATCGCTGAAAACAGTGACTATTCACTGTTTTCAGTGATAATCCACCGATTGGCTTTTAGAGAGTGAGCTACTATTGGCACGATTAACAAATATCTTCTATCTACGATAATGTATTACTGAATTGAGAATTGTCGTTATAATCGTGACTGTCAATTACGGCTAAAACGTGTGCGTCCATCGCTTTCGCTCTGCCAAGTGTCACCGGAAATGAGAGCAACACGTCAGTGCCGCGCGGTCACGGAGTATGTTTTCGCGACAGAGCCGGGGTTCTATTCGACTTTTAGCTCTATCCAATAGTTCTATATCGAAATTCACCTGAGTTCGATACGTGACAAACGATACATGATAAACGGCACCTGTCGTGCGACAATTCTTTGTCACGGGCTTTTTGGGTGGTCTAACTCCAGTGGTTTTTTTTTAATGAATCAGTAATATTTATTTCGTCGAAAATGTGTACAGAATTTGAGAGCACCTACTATGTACAACCCTATGTCGCATCGTTATCACACATTTTTTACATGAAAAAATATCTCCTTCTCTCGGTTGTAAGGACCGACATTTAGTAAGTTATACGAAGGACAGAGTACGAATCATAGTTGGAAGCTAGTAGGTTTAGACCGCGTTAGCCTTAATCCAATCCAGATAAGAGACAACACGTGTGAAGACGGTAGGGTAAGAGGTGTCGGCGCAACCTCTCGCCCAGGATACCAGTCCAACGAGTATTCCACCGACAGTCAATGGGCCACCAGAGTCACCCTGGAAAAAGCAAGGTGTTAAAATTTGATGTCTAGATTGCATCGCGGTTTTACTTGATCGTGCTTA